>NC_066526.1:1111107-1128607 GCF_024679095.1 Eriocheir sinensis | reverse complement strand
TTCATTCTTCTTTAATAAATTTCTTCTCCTTTTCATCATTTTTTTTCTCCTCCTCCTCCTCCTCCTCCTCCTCCTCCCACATGTCTTCCTCTTTAATTTCCCTTGTATAATTTTTCCTCTCTTCTCTCTTCCTACTCCTCTTCCTCCTCCTCCTCCTCCTCCTCCTTCTTCTCGTCCTGTTCCTTGTCATGGTCGTCCTTTTGGTAATCTTTCCTCCTCTTCCTCCTCCTCCTCCTCGTTCTTCTCTTCCTTCTATTCTTCCTTCTTCTCCTCCGTTTTTCCTCTCTTTCTTTAAATTTCTTTCTCTATTCCACCTTCTTTTCTTCTTTTCTCTTACTTCTTAATTTTTTTCTTTTCCTCATTTTCTTCTTCCATCTCACTTTTCCCATTATCTTTTCCTCTCCTGTTTCCTCCATTTGTTATTTCTTTTTTTTTATCTTTTTCACATTCATTATCTCTTCTCTTACTTCCATCTTCCTTTTCTTCCTCACTTTCTTCCTTTCCTCCTTGATCTTCTTTCTCACTAGCATTATCGTCTTCTCTCACTTCCTCATTTTCCTTTTCTTTTTCCTTTTCTTCCTCGTTCTCTTTCTTCTTCGTATTTTTTCTCCGTTTCACAATTATTATCCTGTATTACTTTCTCCTCCTCTTTCTCTTCCTCTTTTTCTTCCCCTAGTTTCCACCTAGTCTGGACCATGGGGTCTGTGTGGTCTGATTTTCTATGTAAATCTATGTAAATAAAAATCTTTCTCTTTCACCATTATCTCTTTTCTCTTACTCTCTCCTCCTCCTTCTCTATCTCTTCCTTTTTCGTATCTTCCTCACCATCACCTCCACCTCTTCTTCCTTTCTTCCTCATCTTCCTCAGCTACTCTTCTCTTCTTCCTCTCGTACTCCACTTACGCGACCTCCTCCTCCTCCTCTTCTTCCAACACCACCACCTCCTCCTCCTCCTCCTCCTCCTGATCCTCCGTTGGGCTTCGGAAAGGCTATTGTCGTGTCGAGACTTGGCATATAATCCTACTTAGTGGTGTGAGGCCCAGTCCTAAGGGGGAGGAGGAGGAGGAGGAGGAGGTAAGGAAGAGAAGGAGAGCAGGAGACCAGGGAAGTAGGATGTGAAAAGCCTGAGGAAAGGAGGAATGAAGGACAGGAGAGGTTAGGTAGGAGAGGAAGGGAGGGAAAGAAAGAAGGAAGGAAAGGAAGGAAGGAAAGGAGAAGAGGTAGGAAGGAAAGGACGTAAGGGAAGAAAGAAGGAAAGGAAGGAAGAAAGGAGAAGGGGATAGGCAGGAAAGGAGGGAGGAAAGATGGGAGGAGGGGACGAAGGTAGAAAGGAAGGAAGGAAGGAAGGAAGGAAGGAAGAAAGGAAGAAAGAAGCCAGGGAATGAGAGGAGAAAAGATTGATATGAAAGAAGGGTTGAAAGGAAGGAGGAGAGGGAAGGAAGAAGGAGAGGAGGGGATAGGTAGAAAAGAAGGGAAGGAAGGAATGAGGGAGGGAATAAAGGAGGAGAAAAGGAGGCAGATAGGAAAGAAGCGAAGGAAGAAAGGAGGGAGGAGAGGTGAGAGATAAGATGTGAAAGAAGACAGGGGAGAAGAAAGGACGGAGATGGAGGAAAAAAGAAGAAAGAAAAAGAGAAGAAAACAAAAGAAAGAAGATGAAGAAAGAAGAAAACGAGAGAAGTGAGGAAATAAAGGAAACTATAACCGAGTAAAAGGAAGGAAAGAAGAAAGAATGAAAATGAAGAAAAGAAAAGAAAGGAGGAAAAAACAGAAGAAAGAAGATGAAGAAAGAAGAAAAAGAGAACATAACCAAGAGAAGAAAGTAAGGAAGAACGAAGAACAATGAAGGAAAGAGGGAAGCAAAGAAGGAAGGAAGGGAACGGACGTAAGAGCAAGGGAAAGAGGTGGGAACAGGAATAAGGAAAGGAAGAAGAAAAGAAAAGAGAACATAACCAAGGGAAGAAAGGGAGGCAGAACGAAGAACAATGAAGGAAAGAGGGAAGCAAAGAAGGAAGGAAGGAAACGGAGGTAAGAGGAAGGAAAAGAGCTGTAAACAGGAATAAGGAAAGGAAGAAGAAAAAACAGAGAACATAACCAAGAGAAAAAAGTAAGGAAGAACGAGAGGCAATGAAGGAAAGAAGGAAACAAAGAAGGAAGGAAGGAAACGGAGGGAAGAGAAAGGAAAAGAGCTGAGAACAGGAATAAGGAAAGGTCAGTAAGAAGTCCAAAGGAGGTGATAAGGACAAGAGGGATGTAAGAGGCGAAGGTAAGAAGGAGACTAAGAGGAAGGAATGCGAGGGGGAGATAAGGAAGGTAAAGGAAGGAGAAATTGAAGGAGGGAACGGCGAAGGAGGAAGGAAATGGAGGAGGTGGCGAAGGAGGAGACGGAGGAATGCGAGGAATGGACGAGGAGCGAAAAGAAGGAAGAGGGAAAGAAGGGAAAAAAAGCTAAGAGGAGGAGGAGGAAAGGGAGGAGGAGGAGGAGGAGAGGGAAAGATGAGGGAATGTTGAAAATGAGAAAATAAGAATGGCAGGCACGAGAGAGAGAGAGAGAGAGAGAGAGAGAGAGAGAGAGAGAGAGAGAGAGAGAGAGAGAGAGAGAGAGAGAGAGAGAGAGAGAGAGAGAGAGAGAGAGAGAGAGAGAGAGACAGCGAGAGAGAGAGAGAGAGAGAGAGAGAGAGAGAGAGAGAGAGAGAGAGAGAGAGAGAGAGAGAGAGAGAGAGAGAGAGAGAGAGAGAGAGAACTAAGCGAAATCAAAACAAAACATACACACAGAGAAACAAACAAACACAAAAACAAACAAACAAAAAAACAGAAAGACAGAGACAGAAATAGAATAAAAGAGGAAATACTAGACAATCAAAAAAATAATTAAGAAAAAGAAAAAGAAGAAAGGGAGAAGCGAACAGGAGGACGAAAGAAAAGGAGGAAGAAAAAGGAGGGAAGGAAAGAAGACATTGAGAAAGTAAGAAAGCAATCACTTGGAGAAAGGAGTAATCAGAGAAGGGAATGGAGGGAAAGAGAAGAGATTAAAGGATGGAGGAGGAGGAAGAGGAGGAGGAGGAGGAGGAGGAGGAGAGAAATATAAAGCTTCCAAGAGAAGGTAGATTCTGAAGAAATGAAAGTGGAAAGAAAGAAAGAGGACAAGAAAAAAATATAAATTGTGAGAAAAATAGTAGAAAAGACAGAGGAGAAGGAGGAGGAGGAGGAGGAGGAGGAGGAGGAGATAAATATAAGGCTTGCAAGAGAAGGTAGATTCTGAAGAAATGAAAGTGGAAAGAAAGAAAGAGGACAAGAAAGAAATATATAAATTGTGAGAAAAATAGTAGAAAAGACAGAGGAGAAGGAGGAGGAGGAGGAGGAGAAATATACGGTTTGCAAGAGAAGGTAGATTCTGGAGAAGTGAGAATGGAGAGAGAGGAAGAGAAAGAGAAAGAAATATATAAGAGAAAAAATTAGATTATTGAAAGGAAAACAGAAAGAAAGGAAAGAGAAGGAGGAAAATGAAAGGAAGAGAAAGAGAAAGAAATATATAAGAGAAAAAATTAGATTATTGAAAGGAAAACAGAAAGAAAGGAAAGAGAAGGAGGAAAATGAAAGGAAGAGAAAGAGAAAGAAATATATAAGAGAAAAAAGGTAGATTATTGAAAGGAAGGAAGAAAGAAAGGAAAGAGAAGTAGGAAAAGGAAAGGAAGAGAAAGAGAAATAAATATATGACAGAAAAAAGGTAGATTATTGAAAGGAAGACAGAAGGAAAGAGAAGGAGGAAAATTAAAGGAAGAGAAAGAGAAAGAAATATATAAGAGAAAAAAGGTAGATTATTGAAAGGAAGACGGAAGGAAAGGAAAGAGAAGGAGGAAGTGAAAGAGAAAGAAATTAATGAGAGAAAAACAAGTCGATTATTGAGACGAAGACGTAGAGAAAGAAAAATACAGAAGGAAAAAGACAGAATTACATATAAGAAAAGATAAGAAGAGGCAGATTGTGGATAAATTAAAGAGGAGAGAAAGGAAGGAGATGAGAAAAAGGAAATATATGAGAAGAAAATAATTAGAAAAGGAAAAGAAGGGGAAAAAAAGACATGATTGGAGAAGAAGAGGTAGATATTTGAGAGATGAAGAGGGAGAGAAAGAAAAGAGAAGGAGGACGTGAGAAATACATGTAGGAAAAGGTAAAAAAAAAAAGTAGATGGTAAGAAGGAAAAAGACAAGAAAAAGGAAAATATAAGAATTGAAAGAATGAAATATTTGGTTTGAGATAGAGAGAACAGTTAAAGTTTAGAGAAGATGAAGACGAAGAGAAAGGAAGGAGGAAGAGAAAGAGAGAAATAGAAGGTTTGTAGGAAGTTCTAGGAATGTAAGAGAAAGGAAAGATTAAGAGAGAGAACGAAATATTTGGTTTGAGATAGAGAGAACCGTTAAAGTTTAGAGAGATGAAGAAGGAAGAGAAAGGGAGGAGGAAGAGAAAGGGAGAAATAGAAGGGTTGTAGGAAATTCTAGGAATGTAAGAGAAAGGAAAGATTAAGAGAGAGAACGAAATATTTGGTTTGAGATAGAGAGAACAGTTAAAGTTTAGAGATATGAAGACGGAAGGGAAAGGAAGGAGGAAGAGAAAGAGAGAAATAGACGGTTTGTAGGAAGTTCTAGGAATGTAAGAAAAAGAAAAGAAGGAAGACAAAGAACGAAATATTTGGTTTGAGATAGAGAGAACAGTTAAAGTTTAGAGAGATGAAGACGGAAGGGAAAGGAAGGAGGAAGAGAAAGAGAGAAATAGACGGTTTATAGGAAGTTCTAGGAATGTAAGAGAAAGGAAAAGGAGGAGAGAAAGAACGAAATATTTGGTTTGAGATAGAGAGAACAGTTAAAGTTTAGAGAGATGAAGACGGAAGGGAAAGGAAGGAGGAAGAGAAAGAGAGAAAAAGAAGGTTTGTAGGAAGTTCTAGGAATGTAAGAGAAAGGAAAGAAGGAGAGAAAGAACGAAATATTTGGTTTGAGATAAAGAGAACAGTTAAAGTTTAGAGAGATGAAGACGGAAGGGAAAGGAAGGAGGAAGAGAAAGAGAAAAATAGAAGGGTTGTAGGAATTTCTAGGAATCTAAGAAAAAAGAAAGAAGGAGAGAAAGAACGAAATATTTGGTTTGAGAGAGAGAACAGTTACATTCTAGAGAGGTGAGAGTGGAGAGAGAAAGGGAAGAGAAAGAGGGAGATGAAAATATGTCCTTTGAAATAATAAGTTATATTCTTGGAAGGTAAAAGCTATGAAAAAGAAGAAGAAAAACAAGACAATGAAGGAAGGGAAAAGGAGGAGGAAGAGGAAGATATGTGCACTGTAAGAAAAAGTTAGATTCTGGGAAAGTAATAGCTGTAAAAAAGAAGAAAAAGAAGAGAATGAAGGAAGGGAAGAGGAGGAGGAAGAGGAAGATATGTGCCTTGTAAGAAAAGAGTTTGATTCTAGGAAGGTAAAAACTATGAAAAAGAAGAAAAAAAGAGAATGAAAGAAGGGAAGAGGAGGAGGAAGAGGAAGATATGTGCCTTGTAAGAAAAGAGTTTGATTCTAGGAAGGTAAAAACTATGAAAAAGAAGAAAAAAAGAGAATGAAAGAAGGGAAGAGGAGGAGGAAGAGGAAGATATGTGCCTTGTAAGAAAAAGTTTTATTCTAGGAAGGTAAAAGCTATGAAAAAGAAGAAGAAAAAAGGAAATGAAGGAAGGGAAGAGGAGGAGGAAGAGGAAGATATGTGCATTGTAAGAAAAAGTTAGATTCTGAGAAATTACAGCGAAGAAAAAGAAAAGTGAAGAAAAAGAACGGAATATTTAGTTTGAAAGGGAGAGAAAATATAAATTCTAGAAAAGCCAACGCAAAGAAAATATGAGAAAAAGAAAGAAAAAATGGTTTGAGAGACAGATAAGTTAGATTCTACAGAAGGTGCAGATAGAAAGAAAAAAAGAAGAGAAAAAAGAAGAAAATATAACCAAAGAGAAAGGAAGAGTAGGTTCTGGAGAGGTGAAGACAGGAAGGAAGAAAAGAGGAAGGGAAGAGAGATTAAACACATAAAAGCGAAGACAATTAAGAGGACAAAAATAGTTATGATTAGAGGAAGAAAATGTGGAGCCCAGAGAGATAAAAAAAAAAAAACAGACAAAACAGAGGACGAGAAGACAGAAAAAAAGGAGAATAAAGATAAAGAAGTAGAAACAGAAGGAAAAATAAGAGAAAAAGGAGGAATCTTCAGCAGTATAAATGACCGGAAGCAGGAAGAGGAGGAAGAAGATGACGATAAGAAGGAGGAGGAGGAAGAGGAAGAAGAGGAAGGAGAAAGAGGAGAATGGTGGATGAAGGGAATGGAAGAAGAGGAAAAGGAGCAGAGGAAAAGAAGGATGAAAAACAAGAAATGTAGAAAGGAGGAGGAGGAGGGGAATAAGAAGGAGAAGAAATAAGAGGAGGAAAACGACGAAATGGATGAGGAGGAAGAGGAGGAAGAGGAGGAAGAGGAGGAGATGATCTGGGCGAAATGAAGGAAGGAATCTGTGAAGGGAGGAGAGGATTAAACACAAATCTTATAAACTTAGAAGAGCAAAGTTACTCCGCCAACCATTTAGCCATAAAACCCTTCACGGCTCCACACCAACACACACACACACACACACACACACACACACACACACACACACACACACACACACACATTAAAGAGAAGTTGGATAAATGCAGATACGGAGACGGGACCACACGAGCGTAAAGCCCAGGCCCTGTAAAACTACAACTAGGTAAATACACACACACACACACACACACACACACACACACACACACACACACACACACACAGAACACGTACACACAAACACATAAATAACTCATTTTCTGTCTTCACCAACACGAAAAAAGCTAAGAAAAAAACACACACAAACACATCCACAAACCTCTACAAACACACAACACCTTCCTTTTTTGTCTATTTCATTTTTCACCAACATCAAGAACCAACAAACTAACACACACACACACACACACACACACACACACACACACACACACACACACACACACACACACACACACACACACACACACACACACACACACACACACACACACACACACACACACACACACACACACACACACACACACACACACACACACACACAAACACACACACACACACTTTCTCCTTCTTCGAATTCCACACTCGTTTTGAAATAACAACAACAAAAAAATAAAGAGAATAAGCGGTTGATTAAAATAATTGGAAGGACAGAAATAGACCGATGAAATTACGAAGAAAACCGAAGTAAGAAAAAAGAAGGAAAACGAAAAAATAAGTCAAAAAAAATATTCGTGTGAGTGTTTGGCGAACTGAAAAAAAAAAGAGACGAAGAAAGAAACGAATACACAGAAATACAGGACACAAGGAGACTGCAAGGATATACGAAGGAGGAGGAGGAGGAGGAGGAGAAAGAAGAAATGGAAGAAGAGGGGAAGTAGACGAAGGATGAGAAGAAGAAGAAGGAAATGAAAGAGATGGAAGAGAAGACGAAGGATGAGGGGAAGGAGGAAATGATAGAAGAGGAGGAGGAGGAGAAGAAAAAAGGAGGATGAAAAGGAGAAAATGGAAGAAAAGGAGGAGGAGGAGGAGGAAATGGAAGAAGAGGGGAAGTAGACGAGGGGTGTGAAGAAGGAGGAAGTGGAAGAGTAGAACTAAACGTAGGATTATGAGAAAGAAGAAAGGGAAGAAGAGGAGAAGGAAAAGGAGGAAATAGAAGAGGAGGAGTAAACAGGGGATGAAGATAAGAAGGAAATGGAAGGAATAGTAGACGGAGGATGAGAAGAAGAAAGGAAGGAAGAGAAGGAGGAGAAGGAGGAAATAATAGGAGTAGTAGACGGAGAATGAGAAGAAGGAGAAGGAGGAAAAGAAGGAGGAGGAGAAGGAGGAAATGGAAGTATTAGACGGAGAATGAGAAAAAGGAAAGGGAGGAAGAGAAGGAGGAGGAGGAGAAGGAGGAGGAGGGGAAGGAGGAAATGGAAGTAGTAGACGGAGAATGAGAAGGATTAAAGGAAGGAAGAGAAGGAGGAGGAGGAGAAGGAGGAAATGGAAGGTAGACGGAGGATGAGAAGAAGGAAAGGGAGAAGGAGGAGGAGAAGGAGGAAATGGAAGGAATAGTAGACGGAGGAGGAGAAGAAAGAAAGGGAGAAGGAGGAGGAGGAGGAGGAGAAGAAGGATATGGAAGGATTAGTAGACGGAGGATGAGAAGGAAAGGGAGGAGGAGGAGGAGGAGGAGGAGAAGGAGGAAATTGAAGGAGATATAGACGGAAGGATAAGGAGGAAAGGGAGGAGGAGGAGGAGAACGAGGAAAGAAAAGAGTAGGATGAGGAAAAGGTGACTACAGCTACATAAGGATACAACGCAAGGACATAAGGATCCTACCATATACCAGACATCCTACACAGGGCAGCTCCTGGTGATGGGCTCTCCAGCTTATTCCCTTCCCGTCCTCAGAGGCCTCTAATCCCCCGTTCAAAGGTTTCAATCGTGTCGGCCTCAACTACACACCTGTTCAGTTTGTTTGTTCCACTCATCCGCCACTCTGTACGTGAACCAGTTTTTGCGTTTTTCTTAGATGTTTGAAAAAAGTAATGTGCTTGTTTGTGTTTAGTAAGTGGAAAAAAAAGGTGAAACGAAGAAATGAAAAGATGACCTGCACAGTTTGTTTGTTCCACTCATCCACCACTCTGTACGTGAACAAGTTTTTGCGTATTACTTAGATGTTTGAAAAAAGTAATGTGTTTGATTGTGTTTGGTAAGTGGAAAAAAAGGTGAAACGAAGAAATGAAAAGATGACCTGAAGAAGTTTGTTTGTTCCACTCATCCACCACTCTGTACGTGAACAAGTTTTTGCCTATTTCTTAGATGTTTGAAAAAAGTAATGTGCTTGTTTGTGTTTAGTAAGTGGAAAAAAAAGGTGAAACGAAGAAATGAAAAGATGACCTGCCCAGCTTGTTTGTTCCACTCATCCGCCACTCTGTACGTGAACCAGTTTTTGCGTATTTCTTAGATGTCTGAAAATAGTAATGTGCTTGTGTTTGGTAAATAACTAAAAGAAAATAAAAAAAGTAAACACGTCTGAAAAAACTCTTGTGTGTGTGTTTTTGGTGCATGAATGAAGCACTTGCCCAATGAAGAAAAAAATCAAGTCTGCAAAAAAAAATATTCGTCTGGGTTTCGAAAATAGGAAAATAAAACGGGAAACAAAGAAAAAGATGACCGACTGTTTGGTGTGTGAATAAAACACTTGCCAATTGCAAAAAAAAATCAAGTCTGCAACCCCTCCCCTAAAAAAAAAAAAAAAAACTGTCTGTGTATCGTAAATAGAAAAGAAAGAGAAAACGAATAAAAAATAAAGATGACTGAACCCCCCCCAAAAAAATCGTGTGTGTGTGTGTGTGTGTGTGTGCGTGTTCGGTGCATGAGTAAGACACTTGCCAAATAAAAAAAAATAAAAAAATAAAAAAGACTGGTAAAAGACGTCTGTTATGTTAGAAAAAAGTGAAAGAAAGCGAGAAGCGAAGAAAATACGATGAATAAACAACAAAAAAAACTAACAAAATAAAAACCACAGTGTGTGTTCGATGGATGAATAAAACAGTTGCCAAGTGAAAAAAACACAAATCTGCAGAAAAAAAGAAACGTCTGTAAAAAAACAAAAAAACATATAGCAAATAATACAACAAAAAACAACTCGTGTGTGTGCGTGTGTGTGTGTGTGTGTGTGTGTGTGTATGTGATTTGCATGAATAAAAGAGTCGCCAATTATATGTGGATTACTGAGAGGAATATTTCCCTGGCAAGTCAATCATGAAATTATAAAACATCTCTCTGCCTGATTAATGGCGGACCTAACCTAATGAGACGCAGGAACGACCCGCAAAAATACACGCACACACACACACACACACACACACACACACACACACACACACACACACGCTTCCCCTCCTCCTCTCTCCCCCTTCTTCCCCCTCTACTTCCCCTCCCTACTCCACCACTTACACACACACACACACACACACACACACACACACACACACACACACACACACACACACACACACACACACACTTCCACGTTCACTTTCTCTTTCTCCTCCCTCCTTTCTCCCTTTCGTTTTCTTTCTTTCTCTTCCATTCCCTTTCCTTCCCTTCTCTTTTCTCTCCTTAACTTATCTTTCCTTCCTTTACCCTTCCCTATTCTTCAATTCCCTTTCCTTTTATTTTCTTTCCCTTATTTTTCTCCCTCTCTTTAACTTCCCCTCCATTCCTTTCCTTTCCCTTCCCTTTCCTTCCGTATTTCCCTTCCCTTATCTTTACCTTCCTGTCCCCTCCTGTCTCTCCTCCTCTACTCGATATGGAAAAAAAGGAAAGTAATCAACGCTCCTCAAAAATCACTCTATACATCACTCAATGGAAAAAAAGGACATGAAAATGAAAACTCAAAAACGGATCATTTGGAAATAAATCACCGCTAAAAAATAAAAATAATAAAAGATTAGATACGCAATTTTTCAAAGCAAAATTTAAAGACTATAAAACGAGGAATGTGAAGTTAAAACGCAAGAAAAAAAGGAGCTGCGTATGATTGCGTTGGAAAAAAAAACTTACTTCCGGTCATGTCAAGGCAAAGAATAAAATGTTTGAAAGGTGATGAATGTAAAAGCGAAAAAAAAAGAAACAATATCAAGGTACTTTTAAAACTTCTTCACATTACTCTTTGAAATGTCCTCCGTCCCTCCCCCTCCCACCCCCCCAAAAAAAAGCCGAAAATACCGAAACTGGTGGAGATGAGAATTGACAAACAAAGATGAGGAAGGGGAAAAAAAAACAAGGAGACAGAAACAGAAACTACAAGACACTTAGACCATTTCTTCACATTACTCTTTCAAATAATAACGAAACTGGTGAAGATGAGAACTGACAAACGAAGATGAAGAAGGGAAAAAAAACAAGCAAACAAAATCAGAAACTACAAGACACTTAGACCATTTCTTCACATTACTCTTTGAAACTCTCTCCGCACCCGCCCAGAGAAGTGAAAATGAGTAGCGTGGTGAAGATAAAAAAAAACAGTGAATATAAATGAGGATTGAAAAAAGTACAGAAATGGCATCAGGGACTTAAAACATTCCTTAACATTACTCTTTGAATCTCCCTCCGCACCGCCCCAAAAAGTGAAAATGAGGAACGTGGTGAAGATGACAACCAGTAAATGGAGAAGAGGTTTGAAAAAAGTACAGAAATGGCATCAGGGACAGAAAACATTCCTTAACATTACTCTTTGAATCTCCCTCCGCACCCGCCCAAAAAAGTGAAAATGAGGAACGAGGTAAAGGTAAAAAAAAACAGTAAATGTAGATGAGGAAAGAAAAACAAAAACAGAAATAAAAATGTGGAGGTACTTTTAAAAATTCCACATATTACTCTTTGATGCGTATTTTTTCTCCCTCCATAAAAAGCTGAAGATTAGGAAAATGCAGATTATTTAAAAACCAAGTAAATCAAGATGAGAAAAGGAAAAAAAAATAGAGAAACAGATATCATTACACAAAACCTTTTCCACGCATATTTTAAATCCACTCCCCCCTAAGAAAAAGTGAAAATGAGAGACACGATGAAGAAGAAGAGTAACAAAATAAATGAAAGTTAAAATGAGTAACGTGGAAGATAAAAAAACAGTAAATGTAGATGAGGAAAGCAAAACAAAAACAGAAATAAAAATGTGAAGGTACTTTTAAAATTTCCTCATATTACTCTTTGATGCGTATTTTCTCTCCCCCATAAAAAGCTGAAGATTAGGAAAATGCAGATTATTTAAAACCAAGTAAATCAAGATGAGAAAAGGAAAACAAAATAGAGAAACAGATATCATTACACAAAACTTTTTCCACACATATTTTAACTCCACTCCCCCCTAAGAAAAGGTGAAAATGAGAGACACGATGAATAAGAAGAGTAACAAAATTAATGAAAGTGAAAATGAGTAACGTGGAAGATAAAAAAAAACAGTAAATGTAGATGAGGAAAGGAAAGCCAAAAGAAATAAAAATATGGAGGTACTTTTAAGAATTCCACACATTACTCTTTGATGCGTATTTTCTCTCCCCCCATAAAAAGCTGAAGATGAGGAAAATGCTGATTATTTAAAACCAAGTAAATGAAGATGAGAAAAAGGGAAAAAAATAGAGAAATAGATATATCAGGACACAAAACTTTTTCCACGCATATTTTAACTCCACTCCCCCCTAAGAAAGGGTGAAAATGAGGGACACGATGAAGAAGAAAATCAACAAAATTAATGAAGATGAGGAAAGGAAAAAAAAAACATATATCAGGACACAAAACCTTTTCCACGCATATTTTATTTGATACTCTTTGAAACACCCCTAAGAAAAGGAAAGAAACAAAGAGGGACACGATGTAGAAGAAAATCAACAAAATTAATGAAGATGAGGAAAGGAATGAAAGAGAAACCGAAATGACATCAAGACACTGAAAATTTCTACACACTGCTCTTCGAAAACTCTTTGATACTCTTTGAAACGACACCACGGGGAAAGGAAAGAAACAAAGAGAGAAACGACACCAAGGGGAAAGGAAAGAAACAAAGAGAGAAACGACACCACGGGGAAAGGAAAGAAACAAAGAGAGAAACGACAGCACGGGGAAAGGAAAGAAACAAAGAGAGAAACGACACCACGGGGAAAGGAAAGAAACAAAGAGAGAAACGACATCAAGGGGAAAGGAAAGAAACAAAGAGAGAAACGACACCAAGGGGAAAGGAAAGAAACAAAGAGAGAAACGACAGCACGGGGAAAGGAAAGAAACAAAGAGAGAAACGACACCAAGGGGAAAGGAAAGAAACAAAGAGAGAAACGACACCACGGGGAAAGGAAAGAAACAAAGAGAGAAACGACATCAAGGGGAAAGGAAAGAAACAAAGAGAGAAACGACATCAAGGCATTTCAAATTTTCTGCACACTTTGAAACTCTGCTCTCCCCCCCCCCCCCCTAAAAAAAGGTGTATATGAGGAACACGATGAAGGTGAAAACAGAGAAACGAACATGAGGGTAGGAAAGAAAACAGCCAGAAACATTAAAACGCTTAAAATCTTTCTCCATATACTAAAACTCCATTTCCCTCACCCCCCCAAAAAAAGGTGAAAATGAGGAACACGGTGAAGATGAAAGCAGAGAAACGAAAATGAAGGAAGGAAAGAGAACAGAGCCGGAAACATTAACATATTTAAAATCTTTCTCCATATATTAAAATTCCATTCCCCTCCCCCTAAATAAAGAGGTGAAAATGAAGAATATGCCGAAAATGGGAACAAACAAAGAAAGATGACCAAAGGAAAAGAAGACAAGAAGAAAATAAAGACACGGCTTCAAGACACTTCAAAATTTACTACACACAAAAAAAGTGAAAACGAGGAAAATGATGAAGATGAAAACCAGCAAGAAACGAACACGAGGGAAGGAAGGAAAGCAACACCGACTCACTTAAAACTCTCCCGCGCGTCATTCCTCAGCGTAGAAAAAAAAGGAAACAACCGCGAGACGTAAAGTGAGGTTAAAGAACGCAAATTAGACAAGAGACGAAAGAAAGCGACGTAATTCCACTTCTCCGCGTCGTATCTTAGTAAAAAAAATAAAGGAAAACAGCAGCCGAAGAAACGTCAAAATGAAGAAAATGGAAGAAAACGAAGCAATAAAAAAGATTCGTCGAGACAACTCTACGAAAAAAAGATTGAAAAAAACACACCCAAAGAGACGTCACAATAGAGAGAGAAAAAAAAAACGAGAGATAACGAAGCACTTAAAAAAAAAAAAAGATTCGTCGAGACAACTCTACAAAAAAAAAAAAAATAGATTAAAAAAAATACACCCAAAGAGATGTCAAAATAGAGAGAGAGAAAAAACGAGAGATAACGAAGCACTTACGTAAAAAAAAAGATTCGTCGGGACAACTACGAAAAAAAATAGATTGAAAAAAAATACACCCAAAGAGACGTCACAATAGAGAGAGAAAAAAACGAGAGACAACGAAGCACTTAAAAAAAAAAAAAGATTCGTCGAGACATTTACACCTTACGAAAAAAGGAAAATAAATAAAAACGAAAGAAATTGAGAAACTAGAAAATTACATACTACCGAGTTTAGCCATAAGAGAAGTAAAACTAAAGAAGAAGGAAGCAATTAAACTTTCTCAACGTCATTTATACCCATTTACACGCAAGGAAACGCCAAAATGAAGGAAATGAAACGAGAACGAAACACCTTAAAAAATTGCACAGTCATTTACTAGGAAAAAAAATATGCGTAAATAAAATGAAACAAAAAGAACTCGTAGACCTAAAAAAACACCTTTGAAAAAAAAATATATAAGAAAGTAAAAAAACAAAAAGATTCCCCTCAAAAAGAAACATAAAAACAACGCATTTTATACCCAGAGAAAGAAACGAGGAAGGAAAAAAATAGTTAAAATGAAAACTATTAGAACAGGCTTTACAAAAGAGAAGAAAACGTCGGGAAAAAGGTAAACAAAAGAAAGACGCAATTTAAAGTTTTCAATGACATTTACACCCAGTGGAAAAAAGAAAGGAAAAAATAACATAGAACGAAAACTGAAATGACTCCCTTAAAGAAAATACGAATAAAGCGTAAGAAAAAAGTAAAACAAAAGAAGAAAGACGTAAAATTTAAAAGTTTTCAAAGACATTAAATACACAAAGACAATAGAAAAGAAAAGAAATAAAGAATATAATAGGAGGACTGAAATGACACCTTAACACAGAAAAAAATTAAACCTAAGAAAAAAGTAAAACAAAAGAAGAACGAGCCAATTACAGAAGTTTCTCAATGACATTTATACCCAAAGAAAAAAGTAAAAAAGAATACGGAGACAAAACGATGACCAAAATGACAGACTTTACAAAAAAAAAAAAGAATAAAGCGCAAGGAAAAGGAAAACAAAAGAAGTGCGACGTAATTTAAAGTTTCTCATTGTCATTTAATCCCTAAAGAAACAAAATACGAAACAATAAAAGACTGAAATAAGAGGCGTTACAGAAAAAAAAAGATGAATAAGACGTAAGAAATAAGTAAAATAAAAGAAAAACGAGGCAATTACAGAACTTTTCCAATGCCATTTATACCCAAAGAATGAAAAAGGAAATACAGAACACCCGAAATTGACCTCTCTTTTGGCTACTCTTTACTTTTATCTTTCATGGGAGCGGCGAGTAGCGGGCTTTTTTTTGTACTCTTTTTATTGCCCTTGAGCCGTGTCCTATGATGTAAAAAAAAACAACAACAACATAATACGAAGACTGAAATGACAGACTTTACAAAAAAAAAAATGAATATGACGTAACAAAAAGAAGTAAAACAAAAGAAGAACGACGTAATTTAAAGTTTTCAAATGACATTTAAAACCAAAGAAAACAGAAAAAAAGAGAAACGAGATATACAGAAAAAAATAGGAAGACTGAAATGACAGACTTTACAAAAAAATTAATAAAACAATGAGGAAAAAAAGTAAAGAAGTTAGAAGAAAAGAAAGACGAAAGAAAAAAGTAAAACAAAAGAAGAACGAGGCAATTAAAGAAGTTTCTCAATGCCATTTGCACACACTAAAAGAAAAAAAAAATGCAGAATATAAAATGGAAACGAAACTTTACAAAAAATATGAATAAACAAAAAAGGAAAAGAAAAATACAAGTTGAAGTACACCACAGAAAGAAAAAAACGGGAAAAATTACGGAATGTTAAATGGAGATGACGAACATTACAAAAAATATAAATAAATGCAAAAAAAAGAATGAGACGCAATTAAAGTTTTTCATTGTCATTTACACCAAAAGAACGAAAAACACGTGAAAAATTGCGAAACATAAAATAGAAGTGACAGATAATATATAAAAATAACATAATAAACGGAAAAAAGTTAAACAAAAGAGAAAGACGCAAAACACTGAATATAAGCGATAAATCAGTAAAGCAAAAGAAAGACCCAATTAAAGTATCCTAAAGTAAAAAAGGAAAAAAATACGGATTACAAAATAAAAATAACAGACTTTGCAAAACTATAATAAAAAACTAAGAAAAAGCTAAAAAAAAAAAAGAGCGAATCAAAGCATCTCAGAGGAAGAAAAAACGGAAAAAGTACAGAATATAAAATGGAAATGATGGACTCTGCAAAAAAATCTATAATAAACAAAAAAAAAAGCTAAAACAGAAGAAAAAGAGCAAATCAAAGCATCTCTGAAGAAGAAAAAACGGAAAAAGTACAGAATATAAAATGGAAATGATGGAATTTGCAAAAAAAATATAAATACACTAATAAAAAAAGCTGAAACAGAAGAAAAGGAGCAAATTTAAGCATCTCAGAGGAAGGAATTAACCGGGAAAATTACCAAATATAAAATCGAAATGACAGACTGCAAAAAATATGAAATACTAAAAAAAAGCTAAATCAAAAGAAAAAAAAGAGTGAAATTAAGCATCTCAGAGGAAGAAAATAATCGAAAAAAAATGGAAAGGCATGTAATGGAAATGACAGACCTTGCCAAAACTTTAAATAAATGCAAAAAAAAATGAATGAGACGCAATTACAGTTTTTCAGTGTCATTTGCGCCCAGAGAAAGAAAATAACTAACGTGGAAAACTACGAAATATATAATGGAAATAAAACTTTACAAAAAAAAAAAATGAATTAGCGTCAGAAAATGAAAAACAAAAAACAACGACGCATTTAAAAGTTCTTATTGCAATTTGTGGCCTGAAGAGCTAATCGGAAAATAGCTCCGGAACGTAAAAAGACACAAAAAACAGACTAAAATGATGGACCTCAGAAATACTTATATATACCCGCGACTTAAGAAACGAAAAAAAACAAAAAAAACACGCACTTTAGATTTATTCGTTATTTGTAGTCTAAAAAATGGGAAAAATAGGAACATGAATCGGAAATATAATGAAAAACACGAACTTATCCGTCACTGGTAGACTAAAAGAAAAAGAAAAGAAAAACTCAGAATATTAAGTTGGAAAGATAAAGAAAAAGACTAGCATAAGATTTGTCCGTTATTTGTGCTCTAATGAAAGGAGAGTAAAAAAGGAACATAAAACAGGAAAAAAACATGGAAGATTAAAAAGAGAAGCACGAACATAAGATTTGTCCGTTATTTGTACGCTAATTAAAGGAGAGAAAAAAAGGATCGTAAAACATAAAATAACACGAGAAAGAGAAACAGTAATGAAAGACTTGAAAATGACCGACCTTGCACGTTTTTACACTTACAAAGCAACATAATCACATACAAACAAAAAGAGTTTCCAAGCGGCACTTTCAACCTAAAACAAGACAAAAAAAAAAAACCCACACCAAAAACAAAACGACGGAAAAACAGACCTATTAGAACATGACACAAACACGCACAAACAAGACATC
>NC_066526.1:1103607-1106107 GCF_024679095.1 Eriocheir sinensis | reverse complement strand
AGAAAGCATACACTAGCAACATAGAGAATACAAAAATGACAGGTGAGCTTGTACGTAACAGGTGGTAAACAGGTAATCAAGAGGTAAGCAATTTAACAGAATCAAAACGTGTCTGCCAATGAAAGCGAAGGAAGAAGAGAACTGGTGAATTAGAGATGAGAGCAAAATAACATAATCAAAACGTGTCTGCCAATGAAAGCGAGGGAAGAAGATAACAGGTGAGATAGAGATGAGAGCAAAATAACAGAATAAAAACATGCCTGCCAGCAAAAGTAAAGGGAGATAACAGGTGAGATGGAAACGGTTACTAGAGAGGAAAAAGTTGTATTAGTGTTATGTGAAGGGAGCGTCGAGAGGATAAACCATACACTAGCAACAACATAAAATAAAAATGACAGGTGTGCTGGGACGTGACAGGTGGAAAGCATTTAATTAAATGGAAAACACAATTAAGGTAAAAAAGGCAAAAACATGTAAAATGGGCGAAAAAGGGAAGGGTAATCAACAGGGCAGTACAATAAATAAAAGAAAAAAAGGAAAAAAAAGAAAGGCAATCCACAGAAACCACAATAAAAAATGAAAAAAAAATGAAAAAAATGAAAACGCAATTAAGAGAAAGTGCAATAAATAAAAGAAAAAAAGCAAAAAAAAGTAAAAAGTCAATCAACAGGTAAGCACAATAAAAAAGGCAAAGGTAAGTAGAGGTAAAAAGGTAATTAACAGGTAAGGAAAAAAAAATAGCAATACGTGTGTCTTTAATAATTCCCCGTATTTCTAATGTTTGATCTTGACTGTTTTCTCTATTGTAAAAAAAAAAAGAGGTAAAGCTAAAGAAAAAAACAATAACAGGAACGTTTTAACACACATAAGCGGTAGCGGGCTTTTTTTTTTCATTATTGTTTTCTTTTTTTATGCCCTTGAACTGCCTCCTTTGCCGTAAAAAAAAAATAGTAACTTATCAATAAAAACAATAAAACAAAACAAAAGCAAAATAAAACAAAATGAAACAAGTGCCTAAAAATGAAGGTAAGGAAAAGGTCAACAACAAACGCTTGACTAACAGGTGGTAAAAATTAATTAATACGAGGGGAGAAAAGGGAAGAAGAGAAGGTGAGGTTTAAGAGATTTTGTAAGCCTAGAATACTGTGAAGATGAAGTGCCTGGTGATGGAAGAGAAGAGGGAAGAAGAGAAGGTGAGGTTTAGGAGATTTTGCAAGCCTAGAATATTGTGAAGATGAAGTACCTGGTGATGGTGGAGAAGAGGGAAGAAGAGAAGGTGAGGTTTAGGAGATTTTGTAAGCCTAAAATGATGTAACAGGTAAATCCACTAAAAAATACAGGTAACACGTCTAATAAAAAAGAGCAAACAAAAGATCAACAAAACAAGTAAAGACAATGGAATACAACAACACGTGCCTAATAAAGCAAATAAAATAAGATAAATGAAAAGACCAACAACATCTACTTTTCATAACCAAACCAAGAAAGGGAGGAGGAAACCTTTGCCATAAACTTTTGCCTACAAGTATACAATGAAGAGGGAGGGAAACTTTTTACATCACCGAGCGGCAACAGGTTTGGTGAAAGGCAGCAACAGGTTCCCCACAAAGGATCGCAGGTACTATAAAAGGAGCAACAGGTGACAGGTAAGGCCCAGCGGGAGTGTAAAGGGGCGAGAGGTGATGAAGAGGCCCGCCAGGTGAGAGAGAAGAGGAAGGTGAGGACCGATAGATGATAAAAGTTGAAATAAGTGACCAAAAGCCGATGAAAACTACCTACAGCTACATTAAGGTGAGATAAGTGACCAATGTAGGAAAAGAGTCGAACTGAAGTATGAGAAGTGCTACCGAGGATCAACAGACTGTCTAAGTGTCATATATAAAAGACAAAAAGGCATGAAAAGGAACCAACCGCATCAGTAGTAGCATAAGTAGTAAAATAAGACAATGCAATATGAACATTCGGCGATAGGAGATCAGGTGTTGTAGGTAGCTCAAGGTGGTGTAGAGAGGAGAGAAGAGGAGCGAGGGGAGAGAAAAGCGGATGGAAAGAACTAAGAGATAATAAAGAGGTGATGTAAGTGGCCAACAGGTGATGAAAACGAACTCCAGGTAATGTTCAGGTAATGTAAGTCGCTAAATGTAAGTAAATGTAAGTAGCTATATCACTGCCAGGTGAGAGAGGAGGGAATGGAAAGGACGAAGAGGTGACAAGTGATTTAATTAAGTGTCCAACAGGTAATGAAAACGAGCTACAGGTAATATTCAGGTAATGTAAGTACTTAAAGGTAAAGAAAACGGCCTCTAGGTAATATTCAGGTGATGTAAGTGACCAACAAGTAATATTAAAGTGAGGTAAGTAGCCATAGGTGAAGAAAACGCCCTCCAGGTAATATTCAGGTGAAGTAAGTGACCAACTGGGAATATTAAAGTGAGGTAGGTAGTGTGATGAAAACGACCCCAGGTAAACTTAAGGTGATGCAAGTAAATAAAGGTGATGT
>NC_066526.1:1005000-1059930 GCF_024679095.1 Eriocheir sinensis | reverse complement strand
AAATATAACGAACGAAGAATAGATTACTTAAGTTATAAATTGGAATAAGAAAAGTACCAAAAAAAGAGGAATAGAAGTTACTGAAAAGAAATACCTGGAAAAATAAGCGAAGAATAGATGAGTTAGTTATAAATTGGAATAAGAAAAGCACCAAAAAGACGAGCATAGAAATAATAAAAAGAAATACCTGGAAAAATAAGGAAAGAATAGTTTAATTAGTTATAAATCGGAATAAGAAAAGCACCAAAAAGACGAGCATTGAAGTTAATAAAAGAAATAACTAGAAAAATTGGGAAAGAAGAATAGATTAGTTAGTTATAGATTGGAATAAGAACAGCAACAAAAAAGACAGGCATAGAAGTTAATAAAAAGAAATAAGTAGAAAAATAAGGAGCGAAGAATATATTAGTTATAGATTGCAATAAGAAAAGCACCAAAAAAGACAAACATACAAAATAATAAAAAGAAGTAAATAGAAAAAAATAAGGAGCAAAAAATTGATTCATTATTTATAGATTGGAATAAGCAAAGAACCAAAAAAGACAAGCATAGAAGTTAATAAAAGAGTTACCTCGAAAATAAGGAACGAAGAATAAATTAGTTACTTAATAAATTGGAATAGGAAAAGCACAAAAAAAGACAAGCATAGAAGTTAATGAAAAGAAATAAATAGAAAAAATAAGGAACGAAGAATAGATTAGTTAGTTATAGATTGGAATAAGAAAAGAACCAAAAAGACAAGCATAGAAGTTAATAAAATAAATAACTAGAAAAATAAGGAAAGAAGAATAGATTAGTTAGTTATAAATTGGAATAAGAAAAGCAGTAAAAAGACAAGCATACAAGTTAATAAAAAGAAATACCAGAAAAAACAGGAAAGAATAGATTAGTTAGATATAGATTGGAATAAGAAAAACCAAAAAGACGAGCATAAAAGTTGATAAAAAGAAATTACTAGATAATATAAGGAACGAGGAATAGATTAGTAAGTTATAGATTGGAATAAGAAAAGAACCAAAAACACCAGTATAGAAGATAATAAAAAGAAATAACTAGAAAATATAAGGAAAGAAAAATAGATTATTTAGTTATAGATTGGAATAAGAAAAGTACCAAAAAGACGAGCATAGAAGTTAATGAAAAGAAGTAAATAGAAAAATAAGAAAAGCACCAAAAAGATAAGCATAGAAGTTAATTAAAAGAAATAACTAAAAAATATAAGGAAAGAAAAATAGATTAGTTACTTATAAATTAGAATAAGAAAAGCAATAAAAAAGACAAGCATACAAGTTAATCAAAAGAAATAACTAGAAAAATAAGGAACGAAGAATATATTAGTTAGTTATAGACTGGAATAAAGAAAAGTACCAAAAAGACGAGCATAGAAATTAATAAAAAGAGGTAAATAGAAAAATATGGAAAGAATAATATATTAGTTACTTATAAATTGGAATAAGAAAAGCACCAAAAAAGAAAGGCATATAAATTAATTAAAAGAAATAACTAGAAAATATAAAGAAAGAAAAATTGATTAGTTAGTTATAAATTGGAATAAGAAAAGCACTAAAAAAGACAGGCATAGAAGTTAATAAAAAAAGAAAAAGGAAAAATAAGGAACGCAGAATAGATTAGTTAGTTATAGATGGTAATAAAAAAGCACAAAAAAGACAACATACAAGTAAATAAAAAGAAATACCTGGAAAATATAAGGAACGAAGAATAGATTAGTTAGTTATATATTGCAATAAGAACAGCACCAAAAAGAGAGGCATACAAGTTAATAAAAAGAAGTGATTAGAAAATATAACGAACGAAGAATAGATTACTTGGTTATAAATTGGAATAAGAAAAGTACCAAAAAGAGAGGCATAGAAGTTATTGAAAAGACGAGCATAGAAATAATAAAAAGAAATACCTGGAAAAATAAGGAAAGAATAGTTTAATAAGTTATAAACTGGAATAAGAAAAGCACCAAAAAAACAAGCATACTGGTTAATAAAAATAAATAACTGGAAAAACAAGGTAAGAATAGATTAGTTAGTTATAAATTGGAATAAGAAAAGTACCAAACAGACGAACACTCAAGTCAAAAAAAAGAAATAACTAGAAAAATAACGAATGAAGAATAGATTAGTTAGATAAAGATTGGAATGAGAAAAGTACCAGAAGACAAGCATAGAAGTTAATGAAAGAAATAACTAGAAAAATAGGGAAAAAATCATTAGTTAGTTATAAATTGGAATAAGAAAAGCACTAAAAAAGACAGGCATAGAAGTTAATAAAGAATACTAGAAAAATAAGGAACGCAGAATAGATTAGTTAGTTATAGATTGGAATAAGAAAAGCACAAAAAAGACAGCATACAAGTTAGTAAAAAGAACTACCTGGAAAATATAAGGAACGAAGAATAGATTAGCTAGTTATAGATTGCAATATGAACAGCACAAAAAAGAGAGGAATAGAAGTTAATGGAAAGAAATACCTGGAAAAATAAGGGAAGAATATATGAGTTAGTTTTAAATTGGAATAATAAAAGCACCAAAAAGACGAGCATAGAAATAATAAAAAGAAATACCTGGAAAAATAAGGAAAGAATAGTTTAATGAGTTATAAATTGGAATAAGAAAAGCACCAAAAAAACAAGCATTCAGGTTAATAAAAAGAAATAACTGGAAAAATAAGGAAAGAATAGATTAGTTAGTTATTAATTGGAATAAGAAAAGTACCAAAAAGACGAACACACAAGTTAATAAAAAGAAATAACTAGAAAATATAAGGAAAGAAAAATAGATTAGTTAGTTATAGACTGGAATAAGAAAAGCACTAAAATAGACAGCCATAAAAGTTAATGAAAAGAAATAACTAGAAAATATAAGGAACGAATAAAAGATTAGTTATAAATTGGAATAAGAAAAGCACTAAAAAGACGAGCACAGAGGTTAATAAAAGAAATAACTAGAAATATAATGAACAAAGAATAGATTAGTTAGTTATAGATTGGAATAAGAATAGTACCAAAAAGACAAGCATAGAAGTTAATAAAAAGAAATAACTAGAAAAATATAAGGAAAAAGAATAAACTAGTTAGTAATAGATTGAAATTAGAAAAGTACCAAAAAGATTAGCATAGAAGTTAATGGAAAGAAATAACTAGAAAATATAAGGAAAGAAAAATAGATTAGTTTGTTATAGATTGAAATAAGAATAGTACCAAAAAGACGAGCATAGAAGTTAATGAAAAGAAATAACTAGAAAATATAAGGAAAGAAAAATTGATTAGTTAGTTATAGATTGGAATTAGAAAAGTACCAAAAAGACAAGCATACAAGTTAATAAAAAGAAATAGCTGTAAAAATAAAAAAAAAATAAAAACAGATTAGTTAGTTATATATTGGAATAAGAAAAGTACCAAAAAAGACAGGCATAGAAGTATATAAAAAGAAATACCTGGAAAAACAAGGAACGTAGAATAGATTAGTTAGTTATAGATTACAATAAGAACAGCACAAAAAAGACAGCATACAGGTTAATAAAAAGAAATGAGTAGAAAATATAAAGAACGAGGAATAAATTACTTAGTTTTAATTTGTAACAAGAAAAGTACCAAAACGACGATTATAGAAGTTAATGAAAAGAAATACCTGGAAAAGTAAGGAAAGCATAGATTAGTTAGTTATAGACTGGAATAAGAAAAGCACCAAAAAAAGACAAGCATACAAGTTAATAAAAAGAAATAGCTAGAAAATAGAAGGAAAGAGGAATAGATTAATTAGTTATAAATTTGAATAAGAAAAGAACCCAAGGAGACAAGCATAGAAGTTAATGAAAAAAAATAACTAGAAAAAATAAGGAAAGAATAGATTAGTTAGTTATTGATTGGAATAAGAAAAGCACTAAAAAGACGAGCACAGCGGTTAATAAAAGAAATAACTAGAAAAATAAGGAACGAAGAATAGGTTATTTAGTTATAGACTGGAATAAAAAAAAGTACCAAAAAGACGAGCAAGAAGTTAATGAAATAAAGTAAATAGAAAAATATGGAAAGAAGAATAAATTAGTTTGTTATAAATTGGAGTAAGAAAAGCACCAAAAAAGACAAGCATACAACTTAATAAAAAGAAATACCTGGAAAAATAAGGAAAGAAAAATATATTAGTTAGTTATAATTTGGAATATGAAAAGAACCAAAAAGACGAGCATAAAGGCTAATAACAAAAATAACTAGAATAATAAGGAACGAAGAATAGATTAGTTATTTATAGATTGGAATAAGGAAAGTACTAAAAAACGAGCATGGAGGTTAATAAAAAGAAGTAAATAGAAAAATATGGAAAGAAAAATAGATTAGTTAGTTATAAATTGGAATAAGAAAAGCACCAAAAAAGACAGGCATACAAGTTAATAAAAAGAAATAGCTAGAAAAATGTAAGGAACAAGGAATAGATTAGTTATAAATTGGAATAAGAAAAGAACACAAAAATACGAGCATAGAAGTTAATGAAAAGAAATAACTAGAAAATATAAGAAAAGAATAGATTAGTTAGTTATTGATTGAAATAAGAAAAGTACCCAAAAGACGAGCATACGTATTAATAAAAAGAAATATCTGGAAAAGCAAGGAAAGAATAGATTAGTTAGTTAAAGATTGGAATGAGAGAAGCACCAAAAAGACAAGCATAGAAATTAATAAAAAGAAATAACTAGAAAAATATAGGGACAGAAAAATAGATTAGTTAGTTATAGATTGGAATAAGAAAAGTACCAAAAAAGATGAGCATAGAAGTTAATAAAATGAAATAACTAGAAAAATAAGGAAAAAAGAATAGATAAGTTAGTTATAAATTGGAATAAGAAAAACACAAAAAAAGAGAGGGATAGACGTTAATAAAAGAAATACCTCGAAAATATGGAACGAAGAATAGATTAGTTACTTATAAATTGCAATAAGAAAAGCACTAAAAAAGACAAGCATACAAGTTAATGAAAAGAAATAACTAGAAAACTAAGGAACGAAGGATACATTAGGTTGTTATAGACTGGAATAAGAAAAGAACCAAAAAAGACAAGCATAGAAGTTAATGAAAAGAAATAACTAGAAAATATAGAGAAAGAAAAATAGATTCGTTAGTTATAAATTGGAATAAGAAAAGTACCAAAAAAGACAGGCATAGATGTTAATGAAAAGAAATAACTAGAAAATAAAGAACGAGGAATAGATTAGTTAGTTATAAATTGGAATAAGAAAAAAAAACAAAAAGACGAGCATAGAAGTTAATGAAAAGAAATAATTAGAAAATATAAGGAAAGGATAGATTAGTTAGTTATTGATTGGAATAAGAAAAGTACCCAAAAGACGAGCATACGAATTAATAAAAATAAATATCTGGAAAAATAAGGAAAGAATAGAGTAGTTAGTTATAGATTGGAATAAGAGAAGCATCAAAAAGACGAGCATAGAAGTTAATAAAAAGAAATAACTAGAAAAATATAAGGAAAGAAGTATAGATTAGTTAGTTATAGATTGGAATAAGAGAACCACTAAAAAAGACAGGCATAGAAGTTAATAAAAGAAATACCTCGAAAATAAGGAACGAAGAATAGAATACTTAGTTATACATTGGAATAAGAATAGCACCAAAAAGACAAGCATACGAGATAAAAGAAAAATAACTAGAAAATAAAAGGAACGAAGGATAGATTAGTTAGTTATAGATTGGAATAAGGAAAGTACTGAAAAGACGAGCATAGAAGTTAATGAAGAGAAATAAATAGAAAAATATGGAAAGAAGAATAGATTAGTTAGTTAAAAATTGGAATATGAAAAACACCAAAAAGACAAGCATACAAGTTAATAAAAGAAAAAACTAGAAAATAAGAGGAACAAAAGATAGATTAGTTAGTTATAGTTTGGAATAAGAAAAGTACCAAAAAGACAAGCATACAAGTTAATGAAAAGAAATAACGAGAAAATATAGGGAAAGAAAAATAGATTAGTTAGTTATATATTAGAATAAGAAAAGAACCAAAAAGACAAGCATAGAAGTTAATGAAAAGAAGTAAATAGAAAAATAAGGAACGCAGAATAGATTAGTTAGTTATAGATTGGAATAAAAAAGCACAAAAAAGAGAAGCACACAAATTTATAAAAAGAAATACCTGGAAAATATAAGGAACGAAGAATAGATTAGTTAGTTATAGATTGCAATAAGAAAAGAACCAACAAGACGAGCATAGGTGTTAATAAAAAGAAATGACTATAAAATATAAGGAACGAAGAATAGATTGCTTAGTTGTAAATTGGAATAAGAAAAGCACTTCTTTCGCTGCATTCATCGTCAACAAACGAAAACCCTAATGCATTATCCCAACTATAATAAAAAAAATTACTGATGAGTGCCCGAAACACACACACACACACACACACACACACACACACACACACACACACACACACACACACACACACACACACACACACACACACACACACACACACACACACACACACACACACAAACACACATATATATATATATATATATATATATATATATATATATATATATATATATATATATATATATATATATATATATAGATATATATATATATATATATATATATATATATATATATATATATATATATATATATATATATATATATATATATATATATATATATATATATATATATATATATATATATATATATATATATATATATATATATATATATATATATATATATATATTTTTAGTGTGTGTGTGTGTGTGTGTGTGTGTGTGTTTCGGGCACTCATCAGTAATTTTTTTTATTGTAGTTGGGGTAATGCATAAGGGTTTTCGTTTGTTGACGATGAATGCAGCGAAAGAAATAAGGAGACGAAAAATAGCCTAATACACCACAATCGGCGGCCGACCGGCGGCCAGGGAGCGGGCAGTCATGCGTCGTCGCTGTACACATCCTTAGAAACCGTTCTGTGTTATGCTCATGTCACGATTTATCCATAATCTGATCGCACCATAGCGTTCAGGAGACTTTGCTCTATGAGATGAAATTATTTATTTCAACCCTGGTTCAAAGACTGCTGAGAAAAGCGATGATAAGTAAACCGTGTTATAATTATTTTGGAGCTGTCTTGTGACTGCAACTCATCACATTTCCTTTATGTTTTGTTTTATCGAGTTTAGATAAATATAACTGAGTTGCGCAATTACTGCTGAGTCCAACGGTACCTACTAAAGTGGTCTGTCGTGAATAAGAGACGAGTTATGACGAAGAAAATACAAGTGTGTAGCGTCACGGCGGACATGAATGGCATGTGAGTGAGGGAGGGGTGCAGCCAATCACAGGAGCCGTAACAAACGCTGCCTAGGCGCCAGATGAACAGGCTCCGTGAACAGACTATAGGCTGCCTGCTTTCAGTGATTTAATCAATCCGTTTGCCATAGGAGTGGCTTGCAGGGAAGGATTAAAGCACTTGTGTACCTACTCTTGGATACGTTCAGTTCACTCCCGATCCAGCAAAGTGGCGATCAATGCGTTTCTAGGAGTTGATGTTCCAATGGCGAACAACTCTATTCGAGAAATAACTCCTGCCGATGTCGGTATTGCATCGCTTTGCTTGAATTGTTTTTCCATTGTTTCTTGTCCTCAGGTTAGTTTGTAGAGTGAAGAGTTTTGAATAATCAACGTTGCTGAGCTTGTTCAGGTACTTAAAGACTTGTATCATGTCTCTCGGCAGTCGTCTATTTTCCAACGTGAAGGGGTTGAGTCGCTTGAGTCGATCTTCATAGGGTTTCGTCCTCAGTGATGGTATCATGGAGGAAAGGAGGGAGGGAGAAGGTAGAGAAAAGAAGGAAGAGAATGGGAGAGATGGAAAGAGAAGAGAAAGAAGAGGAAGAATGAAGCTGAGGACGACGGAGAGAGAGAGAGAGAGAGAGAGAGAGAGAGAGAGAGAGAGAGAGAGAGAGAGAGAGAGAGAGAGAGAGAGAGAGAGAGAGAGAGAGAGAGAGAGAGAGAGAGAGAGAGAGAGAGAGAGAGAGAGAGAGAGAGAGAGAGAGAGAGAGAGAGAGAGAGAGAGAGAGAGAGAGAGAGAGAGAGAGAGGGGAGGAAAAGAGGAGTGAGACAAAGGAAAGAATGTAAGCAAATAAAGTGAGAGAAAAAGGAGGACGGAATGAGAGAGAGAGCAGCAAGAGACGGAGACAAAAAGAAAGAATTCGAAAGAAAAGAAAGAAAATTGCCTGCCTTTCTCTTAGAATTACTACAGTTAAAATATCATCTTCTTTCTTCTGCAGGAATTAAACTTTTCCGAACTTCTTCTGCTCTCTCGCAAGGCACCTCCGTCATCAATTTTGCAGGAAATTAGCTTTTTGAAGGGAAATAGAAAAGGGAAAATATATAATAACAGATTTTCTCACAAGGAAATAAGCGAACGGAGAGAGAGAGAGAGAGAGAGAGAGAGAGAGAGAGAGAGAGAGAGAGAGAGAGAGAGAGAGAGAGAGAGAGAGAGAGAGAGAGAGAGAGAGAGAGAGAGAGAGAGAGAGAGAGAGAGAGAGAGAGAGAGAGAGAGCAAAGAAATTCAGAAACTCGAACCTAATGTCAAGTATTTAGTTACAGATTAATTAAACGATGTGTATGTGTGTGTGTGTGTGTGTGTGTGTGTGTGTGTGTGTGTGTGTGTGTGTGTGTGTGTGTGTGTGTGTGTGTGTGTGTATGTGTGTGTGTGTGTGTGTGTGTGTGTGTGTGTGTGTGTGTGTGTGTGTGTGTGTACGGGGGAGGAAATGACAGTGTTATCATTAAGAGAATGATTTACGGAGGGAACTTGTATTTTTTTCTTTACTCTCTCTCTCTCTCTCCAGTTTCTTAACACGAAGGAACTTTCTGTGGGAGGGAGGGAGGGAGGAAAGGAGGAGAGGAAGAACGGAGGAAAGGAGGGAGGGACAGAGGAAGGTTGAAAAGGAGAGAGGGAAAAAAATAGGAAAGATAAAGGAAGTGGGAGGAAAGGTAAGGGAGATGAGAGGAAAGTGAAGGAGTAAAGGAGGAGAGGCAAGGAGGAGAGAAAAATGAGGTTAGATGGAGATAATAAACAGAGAGAGAGAGAGAGAGAGAGAGAGAGAGAGAGAGAGAGAGAGAGAGAGAGAGAGAGAGAGAGAGAGAGAGAGAGAGAGAGAGAGAGAGAGAGAGAGAGAGAGAGAGAGAGAGAGAGAGAGAGAGAGAGAGAGAGAGAGAGAGAGAGCAAGGAAGAGAGCGAAAAGTAAATAGGGAGGAGAAAATATGACGAATGAAAGTAAGAAAGAAAAAAAAACATGAAAAGGAGAGAAATAAGGAGAAAAAAAAAAACAAGGAAAATAACGAGAGGCAGGAAAGGAGGAAAAAAAAGGAAGGAAGAAAAGGAAAAGGAGATGAGATGGAGGTGAAGAAAGACGAGAAACAAAAGAAAAGAAAGCGATGGAGAATAAGTAAACGAAAAGGAAGAAAGAAAGTAAAAGGAAAAGGAGATGAGATGGAGATGAATAGAGATGAGAAACAAAGATAGGAAAGGAAGGGATGAAAGGAGGAAGGAAGAAAAAAAGAGATAAAAGAGGAAAATGAGGTGGGATGGAGATGAATAAAGAAAATAAAGAGAGGAAAGAAAGAAAAGAAAGAAAATGAGTAAAGAAAATAACTTATTTTTTCTATATTATATTGCTCTTTTTTTATACCGTTTTTTTCAATCACTCTTCTTCCTCCTCCTCCTCCTCCTCCTCCTTCTCCTCCTCCTTCTTCTACTACTACTACTACTACTACTACTACTACTACTACTACTACTACTACTACTACTACTATTACTACTACTATAACACGTGGTTGAGTAATGTCCAAGGAAATGAGAATAAGGAGATAAGGGTAAATAAAGGAAGGAAAAAGGAAACACGTGATAATAGATGGATTTTAGGGCCTAAATGAAGGGGGATATATATGATCATTTGTATATTTAATTCTCTCCTTCCTTTTTTTCTCCTTCTTTCTCTCTTCCATTCTCTTCTACTTTCTCCATTTCATACTTTCTCAGTTTTCATTTTATTTTAATCCTTATTTTCAACTTATTTTTATTTTTTGTACTTTTTTTACTGTTCTCTCTCTCTCTCTCTCTCTCTCTCTCTCTCTCAGGTGGTGTTGGACAAATGGACTTGACTATTATCCTTCCCATGAGAGAGAATTCTTCCTCCTCAGACCAACCAGAGAGGAGGAGGAGGAGGAGGAGGAGGAAGAGGAAGACATTGAAAAAGTATTATTAGTAGTATGAGTAGCTGTTGTTGTTGTTGTTGTTGTTGTTGTTATGGTAGAAGAAGAAAAAGAAAAAGAAAAAAAATATATGACGTTTATGGAGAAATATATAAAAAAGAAACAAGAGAGGAAGAAAATGAAGAAAAAAGAGAAGGAAAAGACACACCAGAAAGCGTAGATGAATTTTCTTTATATGCGTAACAAGAAAAAAGGGTATAGAAAGATCATTACTAGGAAAACAAAAACCGAGACAAAAAAATAATATATGAAGATGAACTAGTTGAAGAAGCAGAAAATAGAAGCAAAAATGAAAAAGAAAAATGAAGACAAGGAATTAATTGTGAGAAAACACAAAACAATATAGTAGAAAAAAGTTATGGAAAGATAATACGAGGAAAACAAAACATACAAGAAAACACAAACACAATAAATAGAAAACAAAAATTACTACACAAAAAAAAAAATGTCATCAACACAGCCTTAACAAAACAAAACAAAACAAAAAGATAAAAAAAAATCAAAACAATAATCAACAAAGAAACAAAAAAAGGCTTCAAAACACTAAAACGATCCCTTCGAATAAGACCCGAACCTTCATTTTTACCTTCCCCTTCTTCCCTTTCTTAGCGGCGGTGGTGATGGTGGTGGTGGTGGTGGTGGTGGTGATGATGGTGGTGGTGGTGGCGATGGTTAAATGGTGTGTGTGTGTATACCTGGAGAGAGGGTGTCTAATGGCGTGTGTGTGTGTGTGTGTGTGTGTGTGTGTGTGTGTGTGTGTGTGTGTGTGTGTGTGTGTGTGTGTGTGTGCATTTTTGGGTGAAGCGTTTTATTGGAGAAAGAATGTGAGATGTTTATTGGAATATCCGAGAGAGATAGATAGATAGACAGACAGATAGATAGATATACAGATAGATAGATAGATAGACATGGACAGACGGATAGATAGATAGATAGAGTAAATAAGAACAGTTAAAAAGTAAAATAAATAAGTAGGAAGTAGAAAGAAATAAAATTAAAGAGAAGCAAAGTAGAAAGGAAAGAGAGGAAAGAAAAGAGGAGAGAAAGAAAGAGAAAAAGGGAGAATTGGATAAAAGACAAAATATGGACAATAGCAAGAAAACCCGAGAGAGAGAGAGAGAGAGAGAGAGAGAGAGAGAGAGAGAGAGAGAGAGAGAGAGAGAGAGAGAGAGAGAGAGAGAGAGAGAGAGAGAGAGAGAGAGAGAGAGAGAGAGAGAGAGAGAGAGAGAGAGAGAGAGAGAGAGAGAGAGAGAGAGAGAGAGATTATTTGACACTCCCCTTCCCCTCCCTTCCCTTCCCCTTCTTTTCCTCTCCGCACATTCCCTTCTTTTCCCTTTCCTCTCTTCCCTTTCTTTCCTCTCCCATCCCTTCCCTTATTCTTTTCCCATGTCTCTTTCCCTCTCCCTTTCTCCCTCCCTTTATTTTCAACTTTAACATTATCTTTCCCATCAACCTTTTCCTTTCCCATCAACCTTTTCCTTTCCCATCATCTTCTTTTTTTCCTTTCACTTTTTCCCATCTTTTTTTCCTTCCCCTTTCCTCATCTCCCTCTCCCTTTTCTTCTATCTCTTTTTCTCCTCTCTTTAATTGCTTTCTTATATTCTTATCTCTCCCTTTTTTACATATATCCTCCTTTTCCTTTAGTCTCACCCTTCTTTCCTCCCTTTCCTTTCCTTCTCCCTCCCTTTTTACATCTCTCCCATCTTCCATTTTCCTTAACTCCATTCCCTTTCCCTTTATTTTCTTTCTTCTTTCTTCTAATGCCTTTACTCCCCCGTTTCCTCCTACTCTTTCCCCACTCCCTTCTTTCCTCCCATTCCTTTCCTTCCCCTCTTCCCCCTTCTGCTACCCCCCTCACTCCCTCCTCCCCGTGTCTCGGAATTGGCTATTAACAATATCAGGGCAGCTTGCGCCATTAAAGAGTAGAGTTTATGGCACGCTGTGATTGTGTGGTGGTGTGCGGGGGGTGTCTGTCCGCGGGATGTGACATATGTGTGCAAGGCGGATATTTGGGGGAGAATGTGTTTGTATGTTTCTGTGTCTGTGTCCGTATGTGTTCCTATGTGTCTATGTATCTGTATGTTTGTTTTCCTTTTTTTTTTTTTTACTTCCTGACCTATAGCGCCGGTAGGCTTTTTTGTTTGGTCCTGGTGGTCGGCCCGATCCCGTCTTGGCACAGGGAAGTGTTTATAGTGGCGCCATCTAGTCTTGGGTCATGTTGCCACCCGGAGCTCATTTTTAATTTCCCTTGAACAGTTCTTTTAGAGTTCGGGTTGATGGGTGGTCTTCAGGACAGCATGTGGGTAGTCTTAGGCCACTCGGCGGTGACTGAAAAAACCCAGGTGGTACGCAGGACCGGCATGCTAACCACTCAGCCACCGCTTCCTCAAATGTGTCCTACCTCTCTCTCTTTTACGGTCATTTTCTGCGGTGGTGGTGTGTGGTGTTGTTGTTGTTGGTGGTGGTGTGGTGGTGTTGGTGGTGGTGTGGTGTTGTTGTTGTTATTGGTGTTGGTGTGTATGTGCTAAAAAATAGTAGAAAAAAACATGCAACCAAAAAATATAAAAACGCAAATAAAGAAAGGAAAGACAAACGCAAGAGAAAAATGAAAAAAAAAAATTAAGAAGAATGAAGGTCTCTCTCTCTCTCTCTCTCGGTTATTCATGGGGTCGTGTCACGTTCACTCATGTTCATGTTCGCCTTTTTTAAACACTTTCACTCTCTGCCTCACCTCACTTATAGATGACTTGAGTTGAATTATGTTATTGATCATTTTCACTTTCTCCTGATTTCGATTTTTTTTTTGGGGGGGGGAGATGGTGAGATTTATTTTTGTGATATGATTTTCTTCTTTTCTCTGTTTCTTTTTCTTTGTTTATTTCTTTTTTTTGTGTGTGTGTGTTATGATTTTCTTCTTTTCTCTGTTTCTTTTTCGTTCTTTCTTTTCCGCTCTTTCTTTTCTTTCATTTTTCCTTCCTTTCTTTCTTTCCTTTCTTCCCTTTCTCTTTCTTCTTCATTTTCAGCATTTTTTCCATGATCCAACCTGTCTTTCACGCGTTTCCCTCCTCCTCCTCCTTCTTCTCCTTCCCCTCTTTATTCTCTTCCTCCTCCTCCTCCTCCTTCTCCTCCTCATTCTCTTTTTCTTTCTTTCTGGTCTTCATGTTCTTTTCTCTTTTGTTTCTATATTTTTATCCCACCTCCTTTCTACTTCTTGTCTCCTTCTGACATTCCAACTGCCCTCCTCCTCTACCTGCTCCATTTCTTTCTCCTTCTCTGCCTTCAACTTCTCTTTCTCCTCTTTCTCCTATTTTTACTCCTTTCATTCTTTCCTCTCTTGTCTTCTTCTCTCATCCCACCTTTTCCCCTCCTCCTCCTCCTCCTCCTCCTCTTCTACTTTTCCCCTCTTCCTCGTTCCCTTTCTTCCATTCTTTTCTCTCCCCTTTCTAATACTTGTTTAATTCACCATTCCACCTTTCCTCCTCCTCCTCCTCCTCCTCCTTCTTCTCTTCATGTTCCTTCTCTTTCGTCTTCTTCCTTTTTTCTTTCATTCTTTTCTTCTCACTCTCGAATCCTTGCTTTCTTACGTCCTTCATTTCCTCCTCCTCCTAATCTTCCTTCTCCTCTTCCAATTTCCTTCATTCTATTCTCCTCACTTTCCTATTCGTGCTTTCGTCCATCCCACATTCCCTCCTCCTCCTCCTCCTCCTCCTCCTACGCCTCCTTCTCTTCTTTCGGAGCATATAATTCGTCTCAGGAAAGCGGCTGCATCGGGGGGGGGGGGATGGGGGGCACGGGAAGGGGAAGGGGAAGGAGAGAGGGGGCATAATAGTGCTACTCAGGCTGCTAATAAGTGTCATTCTCCGCCTCTTTGTTCCCCTTTTCTCGGCTTTATGGACGCTAACCCATTTGTTTTGAGGGTTGTTTGTTCTTCCTACCTTCCACCCTCCTCCTCCTCCTCCTCCTCCATCCCAACCCATCCCACAATTATCTAGCGTGAAAAACGAGGTGAAGTGTCTGCAGGATGAGGAATGGGCGAAGGAGGAGGAGGAGGAGGAGGAGGAGGAGGAGGAGGAGGAGGAGGAGGAAGACGAAGAAGGAAGAGCTAAGAGGAGAGAGAGGAAAAAGATGAGGAGAAGGAAAAGAAGAGGAGAAAGAGTAAGAATGGCAGAAGAAAGAGAAGGAGGAGGAGGAAGACGAGGAGGAGGAGGAGGAGGAAAACGAATAAGAAAAGAATGTGGGAATGACAAGAGAGAAGAGGAAAGAGGAAGAGGAGGAAGATGAGGAGGAAGCAAAAGAGGAAGAGGAGGAGAAAGAGGAAGAAGAGGAGGAGAAATGCAGGAAGAACAGAGAACAAGGAAAGAGACAAGAGGAAAGAGAAGAAGAAGGAATGAGAGGAGGAGGAAGACGAGAAGAAGGGAAAGAAACACAGAAGGAGAAGGAAACAAAAGAGGAAAATGGAAGAGGGAAAAGAAGAGGAGGAAAAAGAAAACTAAGTACAGGAGGGAAGAAGAAACAACAACAAAAAAAAACGAAGCAAGTAAAACCAATGAGACAGAGAAAGAGAGGGAGAGAGAGAGAGAGAGGGAGAGAGAGAAAGAGAGGGAGAGGGGAAGAGAAGATAAAGAGAAAGTAAGAGAAGAAAGAAAGAAGGGACAGAGGAAGGGAAGATAGGAAGAACAAGAAAACAAAAAAAGAAAAAAAGATAGTGGAGAGAGAGAGAGAGAGAGAGAGAGAGAGAGAGAGAGAGAGAGAGAGAGAGAGAGAGAGAGAGAGAGAGAGAGAGAGAGAGAGAGAGAGAGAGAGAGAGAGAGATAAAGAAGGAACGGAAAAGATATTCAGATAAGAGAGAAAATGTGTGTGTGTGTGTGTGTGTGTGTGTGTGTGTGTGTGTGTGTGTGTGTGTGTGTGTGTGTGTGTGTGTGTGTGTGTGTGTGTGTGTGTGTGTGTGTGTGTGTGTGTGTGTGTGTGTGTGTGTGTTAAATAAAACCAAAAAATATAAAAACGAAAATGAAAAAAAAGGAAAGACGAAAGCAAAAGAAAAAGAAAAAAAGAGGAGAGAAGGAAGAAGGGATCAGAGGGATATTGTAGGCGGAGGAGGAGGAGGAGGAGGAGGAGGAGGAGGAGGAGGTGAGATGGGATGGAAAGAGAGATAGATAGGCAAACAGAAAAAAAAAAAACCTCGGGAAAAAAGTGACAGAAGAGAAAAATGAAAATGGAGAAAGATGAGGCGGAGTAGGTGTGGAGGAGGAAGGGAGGAAGGAGGAAGAAGGGAGGAAGAAGAAAGAGGAGGAGGAGGAGGAGGAGGAGGCGGAAGGAATGAAGGAGGAAGAGGAAAGAAGAAAGGAGGAAGGAGGAAGAAGGCGAGGAAGAGGAAGGGAGGAAAGAGGAATAAGGAAAGAAGGAGGAGAAGGAGAAGGGGAGAGGTCAAGATTAGGAGGAGGAGGAAGATGAAGAGAAAGACACAGAAAAGAAAATAAGAAAAAAGAAGAAAAATGTGAATAAAAGAAAATGAGTTGGAAGAAAAGAAATTAAAAGAGGAGAATAAGAGAAAAGAACAAGAAGAGGAAAGAAACAGATGGGAAGAGGAGAAAATAGGAAAAAAGAAGAGAAGGAGGAGGAGGAGAAGGGGGAGGAGGAGAAGGAATAAAATAACGAGAGAAATGAGGAAATGGAAGAAAACGAAAAAAAATGTAGGTAGCAAAGGAAATGAGGAGAAAGAGAAGAAGGAAAAGAGAAAGAAGAGGAAAGGAGGAGAAGACGATGAATATTAAGAAGGAAAAAGAGATAAAATAAATGGGAGGAGAGGAAAAGAAGGAGGACGAAGAAGAAGTGGGAGGGAGGAGGAGGAGGAATACGAAGAGGAGGAGGACAAGGAGATAGAAGAAAAGAAGAAGAAAGAAATAGATTAAAGACTAGAGATAAAGAATAAAGGAGGAGGAAGTAGAGGAAAGGAAGAGAAGGTGAGGTAAAGGGGAATATAGCAAGGAAGGAGAGAAAGATATAAAATGAAAAGAGAGAGGCAGTAGAAGGAGAGGAAATCGAGGAGGATGAGAATGAGGGGAAGAACACCGAGGAGGAGGAGGAGGAAGAGGGGAGAGAAGACCCAGGAATACGTAGGGAGGAGGAGGGAGAGAAGACCGAGGAGGAGGAGGAGGACGAGGAGGAGGAGGGAGAGAACATCGAGGAGCAGGAAGAAGAGGGGAGAGAAGACCGAGGAATAAATAGGGAGGAGGAGGAGTGAGAGAAGACCGAGGAGGAGGAGGAGGAAGAGGAGGAGGAGGAGGAGAGATATTCCCTTCACGGCGAGAACAAACAAGTGGAACAATGATTCGTGGATTCCCTTGCATGATCACATACGCCTCACGCCTTCGGGATTAGGATCGAATCCCATCCTTCTCAGAGTCCTCCCGGGGCCCCACTTTACCTCCTCCTCCCCCTCCCCCTCCTCCTCTTACCTGCCGAAGGACCTCTCCCTCCGTTTTGATCCTAGCGTGGTTCCTCTTCTTTCTTCTTCTTCTTCTTCTTCTTCTTCTTCTTCTTCTTCTTCTTCTTCTTCTTCTTCTTCTTCTTCTTCTTCTTCTTCTTCTTCTCCTTCTTCTTCTTCTTCTTCTTCTTCTTCTTCTTCTTCCTTCTCTTCCTTCTTTTCCTTTTCCTTCCCAGTCTCCTCATGGTCTTCCTCCCTTCCTTCCTTCCCATTCTCCTTCCCTCGCTTCCTTCCTCCTTCTTGCCCCAAAGCTGTCTCTATCCTTCTTTGCTTCCCTCTCTCCCCCTCTTCGAAGGTACACACACACACACACACACACACACACACACACACACACACACACACATATTCCTTCTCTCCATCCCACTAACCCTCTTTCCCTCCTTCTCTCCCTCTTTCCCTCCTCCTCCAGGCTTGGGTTGCGAGGGGTGAATATTCAGTGACACTCTCTCTCTCTCTCTCTCTCTCTCTCTCTCTCTACCCCGAGGCACCGACGCCCTAATGCACTCACACACACACGTTAAGTGGCGCCCTCTGCAAAATTAGACGTAAATTTTTATATATTTATTCGTCGCCCTTGAAGAGTCGGTGATAGAAAATGGGATGCTCGAGGTGGACGCTCCGAGACTAACGTATTTTGACATTTTGGGTTTATTTTTTTATGTTATATTTTCTATTTTTTTACAGCAAGGAGTCAGTTTTGTTCGTTTATGGTGGAATGGTTGTGTAGAAATGTATACAAATAATTACATATTCTGTCAGATAAAAAAAATGAAGGAGAGAAAAAGAAGCAGCAAAGAGGAAAGCGGAAAGAGGAGGTATGGAGGGAGTAAGGGAAAGATTAGGAAAAGGAGGCTGTGGGAATATATGTAAAAATGTTAAATCTTCTGTCAAATAAAAAAGAAATGAAGGAGAGAGAAAGAAGCAGCTAAGAGGGAATAGGAAAGAGGAGCTATGGAGGGAGTAAGCGAAAGATTAGGAAAACGAGGTTGTGGGAACATATGTAAAAAATGTTAAATCTTCTGTCAAATAAAAAAAAATGAAGGAGAGAGAAAGAAGCAGCTAAGAGGGAATAGGTAAGAGGAGTTATGGACGAAGTAAGCGAAAGATTAGGAAGAGGAGGCTGTGGGAATATATGTAAAAATAATTAAAGTTTCTGCAGTATGTTAAAAATTGAAGGAGAGAGTAAGAAGGGAAGAAGAAAGAGGAGATCCTAGACTTACTTATTTTTTAACTGATTGGGTTTTGTTTGTTTTTTGTTAATTTTAATTGTTTTGTTGGTTTGTGGTGACGAGAGTGTGGGAATGCATGGAAAAATAGTTAAATCTCATGCAACATATAAACAAATGAAAGAAAAAAGAAGGGAAAAAGAAAAAAAAAGAGGAAGGAAGGAGGGAGCGATAGATTAGGAAAAGGAAGAGGAGGAGGAGGAGAAGGATGAACAGAAGGACACCCATAGAAGACACTAGATAGAATAGGGGAAAAGTGGGAATAAAGAAATAAAACGTGGAATAAAGTAAAATGAAAGGGAGGAGAAGCAAGGGAACGAAACAAGACGATGAAGGTAAAAAAAAATAGAGGAGGAAGATAAATGGAAAAAAAGGAACAGAAGGACGATTAAAAGAGGATAGAGGCGAGGAGTGAATGTGAGAAAACGAAACAATACAGAAAGGAAAACATATGAGAAACCAGAAAGGAAGGAAAAGAGGAAGAGGAGGAATGGAAGAAGACGTTGAGTTATAAAAAGACGAGACGAAGAAGAGAAAATAAAAGGGAAAAGATAAAAATACGAAAGGACTTAAAAATATATACGAAAAAGTCACTCTCCACATTAAGATACAGAAGGAAACTACTTAAGAAAAAAGAAAAAAAACATGGAAAAAAGATAATTAGTAGACGTTGATATAATTACGATGAATGAAGAAAAACAACAATAAAAAATATATACTTACATGCCACAGAAGCAGAGGACGTAGAAGAAAAAGACCTGAAACAAACACACAAACAAACATTTAAAACACGAATATCAGTAGGCGTTCATGTGATCAATAAATAAAAATATGTATCCATTTCTCCCATTTATTCCTCACTTATGTCCTTTTTTACCTTTATTTTCTACCTTTTGTCCCGTTATTTTCTTCCTCCCCTTCATGTTTCCCTTTCGTCTTGTTCTGTTCCCTTGTTTCTCCTCTTTTTCATTTTACTTTATTCCACGTTTTATTTCCTTATTCCCACTCTTCCTCGATTTTATCTAGTTTATTCTATAAGTGTCTTTCTCTTCATCCTTCTTCTCCTTCTCTTCCTTTTCCTAATGATTCCCTTTCTCTTCCTTCTCTTTCTTTTTTCCTTCTTCTCCCTTTCTTCTTTAAGCCAGGTTCCAGTCCTTCCCGCCGGAACAAGCTAACAATGTTTATTCACCGCCGAGTGGCCTAAGACTACCCACATGCTGCCCTGAAGACCACCTATCAACCCGGACTCAAGCGGAACTCTCTAATAAGGATCAAGTGGAGTTCCAGGGGGTAAAATGAACCAGGCAAGAATGGCGCCACTATAAAACACTTACCTGCGCAACTAACGGGTGGGGACCGACCAGCAAGCTCCATTATGAAAGCCTACCGACGCAATATGCCGAACGTATTAAAAAAATCAGATTATAGTGAAAAATACGACTTAAAAATATAAAGAGAAGAGAAGGACACGAGTTGACTTTGAAATTTGGTGAATGAAAACAAAAATAGATAATGTCATGCAGCCAGGTATGTAGGAAATGACACACACACACACACACACACACACACACACACACACACACACACACACACCCTACACATACTAAAGATAAAGAAAGAAAAAATAGAACATAAGTAGGCGTTCAGGCATGCAGGAACTAAAGTAAAAAAATAAAATAAATCATGAACCAGAAAAAAGAACACAAAAAGAGGTGAAAATAAATGAAAATCAGTAGGTGACGAGAGAGACATTCCGGGTAAAAATCATCACGCTAAAATAAAACTAATAAAACACTCGCTCATAATACCGAGGGAAGGGACGGGAAGGACGTGGGCTCGGCGGTAACCTTTTTTATTAATGACCTGAAAACGAAATGCACAGAATGAGGCGAATGACGTCACCGATATCGACGTCCGTGGCTTCGAAAAAAAAAGATGAAAAAAAAATGTACGAAAATAACAGAAAAATGAGATACGATGATAAAATGAGAGGGAGAGAGAGAAGCTGATGAAGGAAGGAAGGGAGGAAAGGGAGGGCTTGTAGGGAGAAGGAAAAGGGATTGTTAAGGGAAGGGAAGGAAAGGGTGGGAGGGAAATGGAGAGAAAGGAAAGGAGGGAAAGAGGGAGGGAAGGAAGGGAGGAAAGGGAGGGATTGTAGGGGGAAGAAAAAGGGATTGTGAAGGGAAAGGAGAGGGAAAGGATTATCGAAGGGAGAGAAAGAGGAAGGAAGGGAAGGGAAAGGAAGGAAAGGGTGAGAGGGAAAGGGAGAGAAAGGAAAGGAGGGAAAGAGGGAGGGAAGGAAGGAAAGGGAGAGATTGTAGGAGGAAGAAAAAAGGGATTGTGAAGGGAAGGGAGAGGGAAAGGATTACAGAAGGGAGAGAAAGAGGGATGAAAGGGAAGAAAGGGAAAGAAGGGAGAAAGGGAAGGGAGGGAAAAAGGAAAGGATAGGAAGGGAGGGAAAGAGGGAGGGAAAGAAAGGGAGGGAAGGAAGAAAAAGAAGGGAGAAAGGGAAGGGAGGGAAAAAGGAAAGGATAGGAAGGGAGGGAAAGAGGGAGGGAAAGAAAGGAAGGGAAGAGATTAAAAGAGGAAGGGAAATAAAGGGGAGGGAGGAAAGGGAAAGGAATGGAGGGAAAGACGGAGCTATGAGATAGAGGAAAGGAAGGGGAGGGAGAGAAAGAGGGAGAGAGGGGAAGGGTGGAAAAATGAAAGGTGTAGAAAAGAAAAAGAAAATGGAGGGCAAACAGTTAAAGAAAAAAAGAGGAATATTGGATAAAACAAGAAGGGAGAAGGAGAGAGAGAGAGAGAGAGAGAGAGAGAGAGAGAGAGAGAGAGAGAGAGAGAGAGAGAGAGAGAGAGAGAGAGAGAGAGAGAGAGAGAGAGAGAGAGAGAGAGAGAGAGAGAGAGAGAGAGAGAGAGAGAGAGAGAGAGAGAGAGAGAGAGAGAGAGAGAGAGAGAGAGAGAGAGAGAGAGAGAGAGAGAGAGAGAGAGAGAGAGAGAGAGAGAGAGATTTTAGACCCTTCTTTTCTTGTATTAAATCAACTCTTTTATCACTCATTAATTACTCCATAAATGATCTCACCGTCTCGTATCCCTGGTAGCGTGATCCGGCTTAAGTTGTTATTGGAGACTGGTGTTCGGGGATAAACAAGGGAAAAAGAAAATATACATTTATTTAGAATTAAATGAAAGTAATTGCCTTACGCAATATTCTATGCTCAGACGATCATAACACTGGCATGGATGGATGCAACATATGACAAACGACATGTCTTAAACATAATACTACAATATGTGCTCAGTTATTGCCAATAATAATAACACTCGTCGTTCCACAAGCAGTGGTTTGTATCTCTCTGCTTACATCACAATCATTATGTACTCTCTTCACAAAATCCTACTACACATTCCTATAGTATAATCTACTACATGTCACGGAAGCACCAAATACCACACCCAGTGGTTTTACCTTTGCTTTACATCGCAAACAAATAATCACAATCCTGTCCCACTCACAATCCTACTTCACATCTCCCTTAGATTCTCGAATTTCTACTCACGATTAAGATCACAACAGCCATTCTCGGCTGAGTGAGAAGCAGGTCTGCTTGAGGCGAGAACCAAGCTCGGTCTACTCATACCACTGATCTCTAGGCCACATTTTTCTTTGTTTTAGGCGGACTTACATCCTTGACACGCCCTTAATTTTCTACATAACCAATGGCCAATACTTCCTGTCACACCTATCTGCTCGCTCATTATGTTGTTTTGTTTTACTTCTCCTGCTATTCGTGAGTCAGTCTTAAGACACTCCCTCAGTGATTTTTCTGTTAAATTATTGGCTCATAACATGTCGCCACGACTGACGTCACGGGTCAGAGTCTTTTTCAATAGTTGTTCACACTTTCTGACCACGCCCACTGGGTATCTGTTTTCTGTATCTGAGTCTGGGTATCTGTTTTCCTTTACCCTCGTTGTTTCCCCTCTTTGGTACTTGAGATGTTTACACTTATATATATGTCACCCTTTTTGTTAGTGTTTGTCCTGTCAGATGTTTACACAGTTGTATATCTCACTCCTCTGTTTCCTCGTCTTCTGGGTCCTGACAGAGAGAGAGAGAGAGAGAGAGAGAGAGAGAGAGAGAGAGAGAGAGAGAGAGAGAGAGAGAGAGAGAGAGAGAGAGGAGGAGAGAGAGAGAGAGAGAGAGAGAGAGAGAGAGAGAGAGAGAGAGAGAGAGAGAGAGAGAGAGAGAGAGAGAGAGAGAGAGAGAGAGAGAGAGAGAGAGAGAGAGAGAGAGAGAGAGAGAGAGAGAGAGAGAGAGAGAGAGATAGAGAGAGAGAGAGAGAGAGAGAGAGAGAGAGAGAGAGAGAGAGAGAGAGAGAGAGAGAGAGAAGAGGAAGTGGAGAGAAAAGAGAAAGTCATAATCATTGCAGCAACAGGTCTATTTTGTCAAGGGGGGGGGGAGGGGGGGGGGCAGAGAGAGAGAGAGAGAGAGAGAGAGAGAGAGAGAGAGAGAGAGAGAGAGAGAGAGAGAGAGAGAGAGAGAGAGAGAGAGAGAGAGAGAGAGAGAGAGAGAGAGAGAGAGAGAGAGAGAGAGAAAAACTGACCCTCTCTCTCAAGTTTTGGCAACAGGTTATGTATAAAGTTTACCTCGTTGTGATGGGGGAAAGCAGGTGTCACAGGTAAACTACAGGTTATACAGGTAAACTACAGTGTCCGGTAAACTTCAGGTGTCAAGGGTAAACTACAGGTGTCAAGGGGAAAGCAGGTGATACAGGTAAACTACAGGTGATAGGTAAACTACAGGTGATAGGTAAACTACAGGTGTCAGGTAAACTACAGGTGATACAGGTAAACTACAGGTGTCAAGGGTAAACTAAAGTGTTCGGTAAACTACAGGTGTCAGGTAAACTACAGGTGCCAGGTAAACTACAGGTGATACAGGTAAACTAAAGTGTCCGGTAAACTACAGGTGTCACAGGTAAACTAACGTGTCCGGTAAACTACAGGTATCAGGTAAACTACAGGTGTCAAGGGTAAACTACAGGTGTCAGGTAAACTACAGGTGAGAGGTAAACTACAGGTGCCACTGGTTAACTAAAATATCAGGTAACTCCACAGGTGTCAAAAATTCCGAGGAGTCAGGTAAATACTTATGCGTTGTCCGCCGAAGTTATCAAAAGTTAAAGGGAAATACTAAAAAAAAAAAAGACCCCAAAAACATGTACATTGCGAAAAACAGCTTAAAAAATATTGACAAAGAGACACAGCTAGGAAACAGAAGCGCCATAAAAAAAAAACAATTACAAAACTAAGCAAAAAAAATGAAGATATGCATAGGAAAAAAATATAACAAGAAAACTAAGCAAAAAAAAAATGAAGATATGCAAAGGAAAAAAAATATGAGAAAAATAAGAAAAACTAAAAACTAGAAATATGTATAAGAGAAAAAGAAAAAATTAGAGAAACAGAACAATGAGAGCGGAAGGAAAACTGAAAAATGTAGAGAATAATATAAAACTATCAAAAAAGAAAAAAAATCATACGTAACCCATGACATCCCCCAAATTAATCACCACCAACAAGACTCAAGGGCGTGTTAGGGGTGGCCAAGGGTATGTTTGATCCATGTCTAAGGGCCTGAGGGGGGGGGTGACTCGAGGGGACCGCGAGGTGAATGGCGCGGCTGTGAGGGGGGGAGGGGCGTGTAAGGGCGCTTTGAATGGGTTAATGGCCTTCCTGTGTTGCCCATCGCTCTGAGGGACGGAGATGCGAGGCCTTTAAAACACTGCTGAAGGGGATAGGCTGCGAAGGAAGGAGGGAGGGGGGGGGGAGGGAAGGGAGTGAGGCAGGAGGGATGGATGGATGAGAGGAACCAGATGGGTGAGGGTGAGGGGAGGAGAGAGGGAGGGAGTGGTTGAAGGGGGAGGAAGGGAGGGTTAGGGAAAGGGAGAATGGCGGGATAGCTCGAGGGTGGATGGGAGGAAAGTGCTGGAAAAAGGGGAGGAATGGGAGGAAAGGGGGGATGTTGAATGGGCGTGAGGGGAGGGGAGAAGGAGGTGCCTGAAGGGAGAGGAGGGGAGGGGAAGGGAAGTGGGGTTGTTGAAGAGAAGGGAGAAGAGGGGAATTGGCTTGAGGGAGGAATGGAGGAGAGATAAATGGGTGGAGGGAGGAAGGGAGGGATGTTGAAGGAAAGGGAGGAGAGGAGAGAAGTGAGTGACTGAGGGAGGGAGGAAGGGATGGCCAGGTCGAAGGAGAAAGGGAGCGATAGGTGAGGGAGATAAAGGGATAGCTAAGGGAAGGAAGTAGGGTTATTGAAGAGAAGGGAGAAGGGGGGAGATTACTCAAAGAAAGGAGAAGAGAGTGGGGTGGGTGGGAGAAGAAGAGGGGAGGGAAGAGCGAAGGGGGTTGTTTAGGAAGGAAAGGCTTGTGTATGGAAGGAAAGAATGGTTGGGGAAGGGATAGGAAAGGAGAGAGGGAAAAAAGACTTGTTGAAAGAAGGAAGGAACAGTTCGTGAAGGGAGAGGAAGAGAAGGGAAAGAAGGGGATAGTTGGAGGAATGAAGGAGGAAGTGGATGGGAAGGAAGCGATAATGTGGTAAGGAATGAAGGTCAGTTTTGGGAAGGGACAAGGTATACGTGTTCATCTATCTAACTCGAGTCTCAGGTCAGGTCAAGTCAGGTCAAATAGGGAATCTTTTTTTTTCTTCCTTCACTCTCAACCAATAAGAACAATGTGATTCCCCATACAATTCTGAAGCAGCACCTTTTTAATTTGCAAGGAAAAAACGATTGGATTCTTTTGCATTCCCATAATAGTTGGAGGAATAAAGGAGGAAGTGGATGGGAAGGAAGGGATAATGGGGTAAGGAAACAAGGTCAGTTTTGGGGAAGGACAAGGTATACGTGTTCATCCATCTAAGTTGAGTTCACAGGTCAGGTCAAGTCAGGTCAAATAGGGAATCTTTTTTTTTTCGATATTCTTCTTTCATTCTCAACCAATAAGAACAATGCGACTCCCCTGCGCCCTTATACATACAATTCTGACGCAGCACCTTTTTAATTTGCAAGGAAAAAACGATTGGATTCTTTTGCATTCCCTTAATCCTTTAGTGCTAGGGAGGAAGAGGGAGAGGGAGAGAGATAGATGGATAGATAGATAGAGACAGACAATAAAGAAAAAAGTAAAAAAAATTAAAATAACAAGAAAATAGAAAAAGTGAAAAATACAGCTATAGTCAGAAAATTCATTAGTCTGTTAAAATAAGTAAATAAAAAAAGGAGAAAAAAGACCTAAAATGCCTCAAAAAAAGTGTTCCACGCAAACCCGAATCATGACTTTATTTTTCGGCCGAACAATAAACAAGAAGAAAAGTGCGATAAACAAAGAAACAGAGAGAGGATAAAAGGGAGAATATGACAGGGGACGAAGAGGATGCGTGAATAGAGGAAGAGAAAAAGAGAAAGGAAAAAAGAGAGTGAGGGAGAGAGAGGAAGGGAGGAGGAGGGAAGGGGGGGAGGAGGGAGAGAGAGAGAGAGAGAGAGAGAGAGAGAGAGAGAGAGAGAGAGAGAGAGAGAGAGAGAGAGAGAGAGAGAGAGAGAGAGAGAGAGAGAGAGAGAGAGAGAGAGAGAGAGAGAGAGAGAGAGAGAGAGAGAGAGAGAGAGAGAGAGAGAGAGAGCGCTAAAAGCGTTTTGTGGTGGCTTGCCCGACACACACACACACACACACACACACACAGGAAGACAGACAGACACATATATCCACATGAAACAAAATACAAACGCACATGACACACACACACACACACACACACACACACACACACACACACACACAGAGGAAGACAGACAGACACATATATCCACATGAAACAAAATACAAACGCACATGACACACACACACACACACACACACACACACACACACACACACACACACACACACACACACACACACACGTTCAGGGTTAGTGTTTGAAGCTTCAGTTGGAAGGGTCGCAAGGCTTCGGTAAGTGGGTCTGTTACCGAGTCATGACCCTAAAGGACTGGTCACACGAGCGTTTATTTCGGCAATTTTTTCATCGATCTCGAGAATTTTGCCATCGGCGGCACCGGCAAGTCCAAAACACGGCTTGTGTTCTCGATATGGAGGAAGACGAATAGCGCGTCTTGTATTCCCGATACTGAAAATGCTTCACCTTTTACTCCTCCCACTCTTTCCCTTCTAATCCCCCTAATCCTTTTCCTATTCCACCTTCTTCTCTCTCTCTCTCTCTCTCTCTCTCTCTCTTGTTTTTTTTAATAAAGAAATGAGAAAAAAAGATAAACACTTATAAACAGAGTAAAAAATAAACATAAAGAAAACGAAACGATAAACACAAAACATTCGAAAAAAACAACAACAAAATATATAATAAAAATCTTCATAAAACAAACAAACAAAAAAAAAACGGAAAACGGAAACAAAATAACACGAGAAAGAAAACGGAAGAAGGGAGAAAGCCAACCGTAGATTTCAGCATATTTCCTTAAGCATGACCTTACCTTGCTTACCCCTTCCCTCCCTTCTTTCTCTCCTCCTTTCCCTCCCTTCTCTTCCCTTTATCTCTTCCCCTCCAAGCTTCCCTTCCTTCCCTCCCTTTCTTCCTCTCTTCCCTCTCTTTCTTCTTCCCTCGCTCTCCTTCTGGCCTCTCGTCCCTCCCTCCCTTCCTTTCCCTTCCTTTCTTCCTCCCTTACCTCCCTCCTTCCTTCTCTTCCTTACCTCCCTCCACCCTCCCTTCTCTCCTTTAGCTATCACGCGGCCCTTCACCATACCTCCCCTCCTTTCCTTCACCTCCTCCTCCTCCTCCTCCTCCTCCTCCTCCTGCCCTCCAACATAAGGTCTCGTAACACTGTAAAAAGCCTTCCATTTATTGCAGAATTACCGTGACCCGGAGCTTGTTAAGACTACGGCCGGGAACATAAAAATCTAATATGCCCGATGAAAAGAAAGGAGAGGGAGAGGGGGAGGGGAGAGGAGGGAGGAGGAGAGAAAAGAGAAGGGAAGAAAGGAGGATGGAGGAGTGAAGAAGTGTTAGGGAGAGAACGAAAAGGAGTGAGGGGCTAAGGAGGGAAGGAAGGAGGGAAGAAAAGAGAGACGGAGAAATGGAGAAGTGTTGAGGAGAGGAAGGAGAGGAAGTGAAGGGCTAGAGGAAGGAAGGAGGGAATAAGGGAAGGGGGAGGAAACAAGGAGGAAAGAAAGAGGAGGAGAGAAAGAAGGAGTAAAGAAGTGTTAGGGAGAGGAAGAAGAGGAAGTGGGGGCTAGAGGAAGGAAGGAGGGAATAAGGGAAGGAGGAGGAGGAAACAAGGAGGAAAGAAAGAAGAGGATAGAAAGGAGGAGTAAAGATGGATTATGGAGAGAGGAAGAAGAGGAGGTGAGAGGCTGAAAATGGGAGGAGGAAGAAAGAAGAAAGGAGCGAAGGGGTATGAAGGACTAAAGAAGAAAAGAAGAGCAAAAGAAAGATAAGAAGGAGAAAGATGTGAGGAAGTAATAGAAAAAGAAGGAGAAAAGAAGAAAGGGAATAAAAGGAAGAGAAAGAGATGGAAAGGACTAAAGAGGAAGGAAAGGAAAGGAAAAGAAAGAAGGAGGGAAGGAAGGGAGGAAGGAAAGAGAGGTATAAAAACAGGGACAGGGAAATGGAAAATATATGAAGAACTAAGAAAGGAGGGAAGGGGAAAAGGAGAGGAAGGAAAGGGAGAGAAAGGAGAATAAGAGACTAAGAGAGGAAAGGAAAGAAGAGGAGAGGAAGGAGAGGAGGGAATTGAATACAGGAGGGAGAGAAAGAGGGGAGGAAGGAGAGAGGGAGGGAGGGAGATATAGAATTGGGGAAGGAGAGAAAGAATGTGAGGAGGAGGAGGGGAATGGGACACAGGAGGAAGGGAAGAAGAGGGTGAGAAGAAAGTATTGAGATAAGAAATAAGATAAAAGGAAGAAATATATTGAGGAAAGGAGGAAGGGAAAAAGGAGAATAGGGAAGGAGGAGAGAGGCGGAGGGAAGGAGAAGAGAGAAACTATTGAGAGAAGGAATGGGATAAAAGGAAGGAATAAAAGGAGGAAATGAAGAAGAGAAAACAAGAAGAGGAGGAGGAGAAAGGGGAAAGAAGGAATAAGGAGAGATCAAGAAAAATATCTGATGATAAAGACAGGAACAAAAGAGGAGGAGAAAATGGAGGAAAAAGAGAAGAGAAGGAATGAAGAGGAGAGAGAGAGAGAGAGAGAGAGAGAGAGAGAGAGAGAGAGAGAGAGAGAGAGAGAGAGAGAGAGAGAGAGAGAGAGAGAGAGAGAGAGAGAGAGAGAGAGAGAGAGAGAGAGAGAGAGAGAGAGAGAGAGAGAGAGAGAGAGCTACCACGCAGACAGCCACAAATAATTCCCACATTAAGACAAGAAAACAAAATAACAAGACTCTTACACCCAAACCATAAATCTTAAACCCATTGATGAAAACACTTAAATCTAAAACACGGAAAATAAAACTTCGAACCGGGAAAACATTAAGAGGGAGAAAGACCAAAAATAAAAGGGGGGAAAAAAGAAAATAATAAAATAAACGTAGGAATTAAATCATAAAATATATAAATCTATCCATCCACTTAATCTGAGAGAGAGAGAGAGAGAGAGAGAGAGAGAGAGAGAGAGAGAGAGAGAGAGAGAGAGAGAGAGAGAGAGAGAGAGAGAGAGAGAGAGAGAGAGAGAGAGAGAGAGAGAGAGAGAGCATAAACCTTAAAAATAAACAAATAAATAAATAAAGACATACAAATACGAGTTCGATTAAAAAAAAGAAGTAAACGTATAAAAAGAATATTTGTAAGCTGCATATTTTTATCATCTTTTTTTTTTTAATCATTTCTTTAACATTCGTGATAGAAATAGAATACTGTGTGTGCGTATGTGTGTGTGTGTGTGTGTGTGTGTGTGTGTGTGTGTGTGTGTGTGTGTGTGTGTGTGTGTGTGTGTGTGTGTGTGTGTGTGTGTGTGTGTGTGTGTGTGTGTGTGTGTGTGTGTGTGTGTTATCTGATGGTCAATGTACGTTTATCGACTCATGTGATATTCATTTATTTCTGTTATTTTAGTCCTCCTCTCTCTCTCTTTCATGAATTTATATCACCAGAAATAGGGAAAAAAATTATGATGAAATTCGATCAGAAAAATGACTCACTAACATTAAACTAAAAATATATATATTGACGTGGATTCAATTTTTTCCCTATATAATTCTACAACACGCGTATTATTATTATTTTTTTCGTTATAGATATTAAAGTAGAAATGGGTGACCGACGAGAGCTTTTAAAATTACTCTTATCGGAAGTTAATTTCGGTAAAAACTAAGGTCATTGATTTTCATTTTTACACTTCATTTAAAAATACTCCAACCCACACTCTTTTTTTATTGCTCTGTCTGTCTGTCTGTCTCTCTGTCTATCAATCTCTCTATCTATCTAACTGTCTGTCTATCTATCTCTGCGTTCATCAATATTTTTCTTATTTTTTCCTTTTATCAATGCCTCTCTCTCTCTCTCTCTCCCTCCACGTTTATCAATATTCCCACTCCTTCTCTTCTTTATCAACGTTTCTCACTCCATCAGGAACACAACAATCACAGCACGATAAGCTCCCTCGGGAATGATATGCACTCTCCCTTCCTCTCCATTCCTTCCCTCCCTCTCCCTCTCCCTCCCTACCAAGCCCCTCTTCTCCATCTCTCCATCTCTCCCTCTCTCTCCGATCAACCAGCCATTTCTCTCTCTCTCCTCCTCTTTACCTCTCTGTTATGTATATCTACTATTCTCTTTTCCTCACTCTTCCTTTTTTGTTCCCCCTCTCTCTAAATATTTCCTCTTCTTCCTCCCTATCTCCGTTTCTCTCCCAATACATCTCTCCTTAACTTGTTCCTTTCACATCCTGTCTGTTTTCTACCTTTTCCTCTTGTTTCTATCTCTTTCCTCTCTCTTCCTTCCTCCACTACTCTCCATATTCTTTCCTTCCTTTTCTCATTACATCTCCTCCTTCTCTTCTCTCAATCCTCTCCCTTCCTCTCTCCCAACTGATTTTCCTTCTCTACTCCCCATACTCTTTCCTTCCTCTTCTTCCTACCCTTCTATATATCTCTTTTCTTTCCCTTCTTCCCTCCCTACCATTCCTCCACTACTCCACACATATTCTTCTCCCTCCCTACCCCTCCTCCTATCCCTCGGTAACAAATGTGGGAGCGAGTTCACCGCCGACTCCTTCTGCGAGCAATCTTGGTAATGGCCTGAGTGAGCGTGAAGACAGGCAGCGATCACACCTGGGGACGCGCGTTCCTGGAGGAGGAGGAGGAGGAGGAGAATGAGGAGGAGGAGGAGGAGGAGGAGGAGGAGGAGGAGGAGGAAGGTAAGAGATCGATATGTTATAGGTAAAGAGGAGGGTGAGAGAGTTATCATGCAAAGGTAAGGCAAGGTAAGGGAAGGTAAGGCAAGGGGAGGAGGGAGAGAGTTATCATGCGAAGCTAAGGCAAGGTAAGGCAAGGTAAGGCAAGGTAAGGCAAGGGGAGGAGGGTGAGAGAGTTATCATGCAAAGGTAAGGCAAGGTAAGGGAAGGTAAGGCAAGGGGAGGAGGGTGAGAGAGTTATCATGCAAAGGTAAGGCAAGGTAAGGGAAGGTAAGGCAAGGGGAGGAGGGTGAGAGAGTTATCATGCGAAGGTAAGGCAAGGTAAGGGAAGGTAAGGAAAGGGGAGGAGGTTGAGAGTTATCATGCGAAGGTAAGGCAAGGTAAGGCAAGGTAAGGCAAGGTAAGGCAAGGTAAGGGAAGGTAAGGCAAAGGGAGGCGGTGGCCGAGTGGTCAGCGTGCGGGAGTGGTGAGCCCAGGATCGAGTCCCACTGAAACACGCTGATTTATCAAACCATCGTCGAGTGGCGCGGAAGATTACCCACATGCTGCCCAGACCTCCAATCAACACTGACTTCAGCGAGTTCGTTCGAGTGGAGCACCGGGGGGCAGCATGGGCCAGGCAATAGTCACACATCAAGGCAACCACTATAAATAAACATCCCTAGCGCTAATAATGGGCTGGGGCAGTATAAAAAAAAAAAAAAAGCTCATGCCTGCCTACCGATCCATCTATCAATCTGTCTAGCTGTCTGTCTCCCTGTATACTTATCTACCCACTTATACATGCATCTGTCTACCTACCTACCTGAAAACACACACACACACATACACACACACACACACACACACACACACACACACACACACACACACACACACACACACACACACACACGTGATGGGAGGTAATGGCGCGCATCCAATATTGAATGACACGTAAAATAAACGTCTGGTGTGTGTGTGTGTATGTGTGTATGTGTGTGTGTGTGTGTGAGAGAGAGAGAGAGAGAGAGAGAGAGAGAGAGAGAGAGAGAGAGAGAGAGAGAGAGAGAGAGAGAGAGAGAGAGAGAATAGGAATTATAGGGAAAGGGAGAGGGAAAGGGAAATAGAGGAAGGAAAAGGTAACTGAGACAAAGAGAAAGGAGAGAGGAAAGGGGAAAAAAGACGGAGGAGGAGGAGGAGAAGAGGAAACGAAAGGAGAGAGAGAAAAGGAAAATGAGAGGAAAAAAATAAGAATAAAAGTTGTAAATATAAAATTTGGCTTCGTCTAAATAAAAAAAATATAAATAAAACTGTTACATTTATTTATCGTTCACGGACAGATCTAAACACACACACACACACACACACACACACACACACACACACACACACACACACACACACACACCGCCCCCTCACTTTACCGCATAAGAAAGTCAATGAAAGAGAAAGAAAAAATAAACGAAAATAACAAGAATAAAATATCAAACACACACAAAGGACATGACGATAACAGGACTTGAGCACGGTATAAACACTTGGCTCTTCCTTTTGTTCTTCCTCCTCCTCCTCCTCCTCCTCCTCCTCCTCCTCCTCCTTCTCCTCCTCCTCCTCTTCTTCCAAACACCTTTAACGACCACGACCCTTATGGATAATTAGGCAAAAAAAACACGATTTAGTACCTGTTTACTCTCTCTCTCAAACACATAAAATAAACAAAGAATAAAGGAAAAAAATAAACGAGTACAAAGAAAAGAAGATTATAAACGAAACAGGAATAACGAATAATAATAAGAAAGGAAATAGATAAAACGAAAAATAAACGTGTCTTCCTTTCCTTCCTACAGCGCCGCGCCACGAAGATGATACCATCACTGAGGACGAAGCCCTATGAAGAGCGACTCGAGCGACTCAACCTCTTCACGTTGGAAAAGAGACGCCTGCGGGGAGACATGATACAAGTCTTTAAGTACCTGAACAAGCTCAGCAACGTTGATCACTCCAAACTCTTCACGCTACAAACCAACCTGAGAACAAGAAACAACGGAAAAACAATTCAAGCAAAGCGATGCAATACCGACATCGGCAGGAGTTATTTCTCGAATAGAGTTGTTCGCCACTGGAACAGCCTTCCTGCAGAAGTGGTTAGCGCAGAGACCATCAACTCCTTCAAGAAACGCATTGATCGCCACTTTGCTGCATCGGGAGTGAACTGAACGTTCCCAAGAGTAGATACACAAGTGCTTTAATCCTTCCCTGCAAGCCACTCCTATGGCAAACGGATTGATTGAATCACTGAACGCAGGCAGCCTAGTAATGAGCCAACAGGCTTTCTGCTGCCTGCTAGTCCATGTTTCCATGTTTCCTCCCTTCCCTCCCTCTCTCTCTCCGTCTCTCCTTCCTTCTCTTCCTTTCTCCTTCCTTCCCTAGCCCTTCTTCTCTCCTTCCCTTTCTCCCTCCTTCCCTCCCTCTCTCTTTCCGTCTCTCCTTTTTTCTCTCCCTTTCTCCTTCCTTTCCTAGCCCTTCTACCTTCCTTTCTTTCCTCATATCCTTCTTAGCTCCCTCATTCTTATACTTCTTTCCTACTCTCCCTTCCTCCCTCCTTCCCTCCCTCTTTCTTATTCCTTTCCTTATTAAACTTCCTTCCTCTCCCTTTTACCTTCCTTTCCTTTTCTCATATTCTTCTTATCTCCTTTCTTCTTATCCCTCCTTCCCACCGTTCTCTTTTTCCCTCCTTCTCTCCCTCTCTCTTTCTTCCCTCATCATACTCCTAACCACTAACTCCTACCTTCCTTCCCTTACTCATATTCCTCTTACCACCTTCCCTCCCTCCCTCCCTCCCTCCTCCACGTCGTACCCAGAGTGATGGAGGGGACAGGGAGTGAGGGAAACGGGGCTCGGCCAAAATTGAATGAAGATTAACCACCTTTATAATGACGGCTAAGAGTCACCTGGAAAAAGGAGAGATTTCCCGTGATGACCCGCAATCCACGGCACTCACCTGAGCCTGCCAGGGGGGGAAGGGGGGAGGGAAGGGGGGGAAGGAGAGGATTAGAAGTGAAGGGGAGGGGGAAATGAGGTGGATGAGAGGGAGGAGCTATGAGAAATGGGGGAAATGAAAAGGTGGGAGGGAAGGGGAAAAGGAGAAATAAAAGAGGAAGGGGGAGGGTAAAGGGAGGAACTAGGGGAGGGGGGAAGATGAAAGGGTGAGGGGAGAGGAGGAAAAGGGTATAAAAGAGGCAAGGGGAAGGAGGGGGAGATGGAGGGAATGGGAAAGGAGAGGAAGAGGGGGAAGGAAGGGGGTTAAGGAGGTGAAAGGGGGAAGGGAGAGGGGAAAGAGGGGAGTTAAAGAGTGAAGGGGGAAGGAGGGGGAGGGTCAAAAAGATGAGGGGGAAGATAAGAGTAAGTGGGGGAAGGGGGAAGGAGGTGTGAGAAACGAGGGAAGGAATGGGGAGAGTGGGAGAGGGGGAAGGGGGAAGGGGAAAGGGGAAAGGGAGAGGTGAAAGGGGAGAGAGAGGATATGAGAAAGGAGAGGAAGAGAGGGAAGGAGTTGAAAAGGGAAAAGGAGAGGGAATAGGGGAGAGTAAGAGTGAAGTGGAAGGGGGATGAGAGCAAAAAGGTGACGGGAACGTGAGGAAGGGGAGAGAAGACTTGGGAAGGGGAGAAGGTAAAGGAACGAAGGGAAATAAGCAATGGGACAGGATGAGAGGAAAAAAGGTGAAGGGAAAAGGAGGGATTAAGGAAACAGGGAAATGGAGAGGTAAAGAATGGGGAAAAAGAGAAAACAAAAAATAAAAAGATATGAGAGACGAAATAAACGTTAGAAAGAGAAGAGAAAGAAGAAAGGAAATACGATAAAAAGAAAAATAATAAAAAAACAATAAAAATGATAAAGCGGATCACGTAAACGGAATATAGAAACAAAAACAAACACTGATAAAAAGGGAGGAAAGAAAGAAAGCGATAAAGGAAGCGAAGGAGAGAGAAAACAAAACAAAAAAAAGAAAAACGGAAAAGTGGAAACGAATGAGAAAGAAAAACAAAAAAAGAAAACTGGAAAAGTGGAAACGAAGAAAACAGAAAAACAAAGAAAACAGAAAACTGGAAAAGTGGAAACGAATGAAAAAGAGAAACAAAAAAACTGGAAAAGTGGAAATGAATGAAAAAGAAACAAAAAAACTGGAAAAGTGGAAGTGAATGAAAAAGAAACAAAAAAACTGGAAAAGTGGAAGTGAATGAAAAAGAAACAAAAAAACTGGAAAAGTGGAAACGAATGAAAAAGAGAAAAAAAACTGGAAAAGTGGAAACGAATGAAAAAGAGAAAAAAAACTGGAAAAGTGGAAACGAATGAAAAAGAGAAAAAAAAATGGAAAAGTGGAAATGAATAGAAAGAGAAACAAAAAAAAAATGGAAAACTGGAAATGAATGAAAAAGAGAAACAAAAAACAAAACAAAAAGAAAACTGGAAAAGTGGAGACGAAGGAGAGATAAAAAAAAAACTGGAAAAGTGGAAACGAAGGAAAAAGAAAGAAAAAACAAAGAAAAAAGAAAACCGGAAAAGTGAAAGAAAGTCAACCACAAAGATGAACGAAATAAAAAAAGAAAACAAACAAATAAATATAAACGAAACGAAATAATAGAAAGTAGAGTAGAAAGAGAATATACGTAGATGCATAATACACACTAATACAAATACTAATACTAATACACTAATACAATACATAAATACAATAAATAAATACATAGAGATAAAGAGGAATGAGGGTTTAGAAGCAATGAATAACACGACAAAATAGATGATGAAAATAAAGAAAAGAAAAAGTGGGTATGTAAATTATTCTGTAAGATACTTTTTTTTCATAAGTAAAGAATCATCATTACCATTTCTCTATAACTTTCAAAACTTTCATCACCACCACCACCACTACCACCATCACCACCACCACCACCGCCAATACCACTACCACCATCACCACCACCACCACTACAACCATCACCACCACCACCACCACTACAACCGTCACCACCACCACTACCACCATCAATATCACCACCACCGCCAATACCACTACCACCATCACCACCACCGTAACTATTACTACAACAAAGAACTTCTGCAAACACCACACATATCACCTTCATCACCACCACCACCACTACCACCACCACCACCACCACTCACCACCATAGTCTGCCTTAGTCAAGACGCACGAGAGAGAGTCGGTGTTTGGCGTCAGCTTTCACGCAAATCCTTCTTAGTGTGTGTGTGTGTGTGTGTGTGTGTGTGTGTGTTTGAAGGAGAGGGGATGAACTGGTGGTGGTAAGAGAAGGAATGGGAGTAGAAAGGCAGAAGAATGAATAAATAAAAGAAAGAAGAAGAAAAAAAGAGGAGCAAGAAGAAGAAGAAGAAGAAGAAGAAGAAGAAGAAGAAGAAATAAAACAGGAGAGAGAAAAAGAAGAAGCAGAGGTGGAATAAGAAGAAGCAAAATACGAAAAAGAAGAAGAAAGGAATAAGAAAAAGAAATAAAAGAGAGAAAAGAGTAAGAAAATGTGAGAAAGAGACAAGAAAAATAAACAAATGAAAAAAATAAAGCAAAACGAAGATAAAAATACAAACTAACAAACTAACAACAACTAAATCAACAAGTAACAAAGCAGTCACATCACCCGTAATCACTTAACTAATACCTCTCAATGACATAATAACAGCGAATATAATAACAATAATAATAATGATAATAATAATGGTACTATCAGATCATTAACGCCTCCAATCCAATTCAACAGACAAACGCATCATAATCGTCATCACAACGCAATACAAACTCTTTAATTAAACGGAAGTGTCAAACTGTTCACACCTGTCATTATATTCAGGTAATTGCCCACGCACGCACACACATACATACAGTCATACTCTCTCTCTCTCTTCTTCTTCTTCCCTTCCCTTCCCTATTTCCTTCCTCCTAACTTTCCTCTCTTTCTCATATTTCCCTCATCTCCCTCCCTTCTTTCTTCCTTCCATACATACACACACACACACACACACACACACACACACACACACACACACACACACACACACACACACACACACACATTATATTCCTACGTACCTGTCCATTACAAGCGAAGGTTTAACTATGCTTTGAGTTCATCGCATTAATCCTCAGCGTAACAATGAGGAGAGTTGTGAGTTATTGAAGATGATCTCACACTTCCCTCCCTCCCTCCCTCCCTCCCTTCTTCTCTTCTTCTCTTCATCATCTTCTTTCCTTCCTTTCTTCTTGTTTTATCTCCTTCCCTCCCTATCTTTCTCCTTTTCTCCATCTTCTATCTTTCCTTCTTCCTTTCTTTCTTCTCGTCTTCTCTCCCTCCTGATCTTCCTCTTCCTCCTCCCTTCCCTTCCCCTTTCTTTCCATCATTCTTTTTTCTTCTATTCTCTCCCTTGTCATTCCTTCCTCCATGTCTCCCTTGGGTTCTTTCTTCTTAATCTCTCCTTTTCTCACCTCTCTCTCTCTCTCTCTCCAAACTTCTCCATTAAGAAGACGGACCTTTTCCTTTCTTAGTTTTAGTATCTCTCTCTCTCTCTCTCTCTCTCTCTCTTCCTCTTTCCTCCTTCTTGCTCTTCTTTAGTTTCATTTGTTCCCTGTATTTCTTTTTCTTAATTCTGTTCCTCATCTTTCCCTTACTCCTCTTCTTCTTCCTCCTCCTCCTTCACTTCATTCTCCTCCTCCTCCTCCTCCCTCCTCTCCTCCTTTTAACCCTTCTCCTCTCTCCTCTCTCTTTCTCTCCCAAAATGACTCACTCGACGCTTCTGTTTGGCAAAAAAATGAATAAAGACGAGAAGTGAAGAGGCTGTTTAATCAGAGGTGGAGGAGGACGAGAAGGAAGAGGGTTTTAATATGAGGAGGAGGAGGAGGAGGAGGAGGAGGAGAGAGAGAGAGGTGGATTGAGGAGGCAAAAAGGAGTGGATGGATTAGTACGATGGTGCATGAGGAAGATTAGAAGGAGGAAGGGGAAGAGGAGGAGGAGGAGGATTAGATGAAGAAGAAGAAAAAGAAAATGAAGAGGAAGAACAAGAGATGTAGAAGTAGTAGAAGGAGGACATGGGTGAGGAGAATGAAGATATGAAGAAGTGAAGAAGAAGGGGGAGGAGGAGAAAGAGGAGGAACAAGAATAAGAAAATAAAAAAAACGGAATAAAACAAAAATAAAAGCAAAAAGTGAGGACGAAAGAAGACAAAATAAAGGAAGACACAAGAGCGAGCGAGCGAGAGAGAGAGAGAGAGAGAGAGAGAGAGAGAGAGAGAGAGAGAGAGAGAGAGAGAGAGAGAGAGAGAGAGAGAGAGAGAGAGAGAGAGAGAGAGAGAGAGGTCATATTAGTGCAATAGCTTGGGCTGGACGTAAAACCCACATCCACTTGTTAATTTGGGAAGACTCGTCCTTATGAGCGTGTGGGGCGCTGATGAGAGAGAGAGAGAGAGAGAGAGAGAGAGAGAGAGAGAGAGAGAGAGAGAGAGAGAGAGAGAGAGAAAATTGCGGTTGGGTATAGTGTAAAAAGAGTGAAACAGGGAAGACATATCTCTCTCTCTCTCTCTCTCTTACCTCCGCTCCGGAAATTACAGGGCCGCTATAACCCAGCTCGTCCTAACCATGAATATATTCCTATAGAGCTTAATGGCCAGCACACACACACACACACACACACACACACACACACCTAGTAGCACAGTCCGCCTTCTCCAAACCACACCCACCCCTTCTCTCTCTCTCTCTGTAAACTTTTCCTCTTCCATTGTGTTACTTTTTTGAGGTGTGAAAATTTGTTGTTGTTTTTGTTGTTGTTGTTGTTGTTGTTGTCGTTGTTGTATTATATTGCTGTTTTTGTATGTTGTTATTACTCTTTGTTTTGATTATCACTTTGTTTTTTCTCGTTTTTTGCAGTGTTTCTATATTTCAGACTTTCTATTTTAATCCCATTTTCTATGGTTTATTTTACTCATTTCTTTTTACATGATTAAATACTGCCTCGGCTGACCTCTACCGCATCCATTCAATTTATATAGTTTTTTTTCTTTCTCCCTTTTAATCTTCCTCTCCAGTCTCCTTTCCATTAAACTAAACTTGTGAACCCAATGCCGATTACTCGTATTTTCCTCCTTCCTCTATATATTTCATTCTGCTAAACTTCGTCTCTTATTTTCATACGCTCTCAATCTCACTTCCCATACACTCTTTGTTCTTCAGTTCATTCACAATCGAGTCCTATTTTTTATAACCTTTTTCGTCATTCTTATATTTTTACGGTCTTTCCATATTAAATGGTAAGCTAGTCTTAATCTTTTTTTCTATTCACTCATTTCTTCATCCGTTTTTCCACAGTCGATTTCTTTATATCAACCTTTCGCTTATTCTTATATTTTCATCCCTTGTCTCTTAATCTTCTTTCCAATACACTCTTCTATCATCCAACGGGCAACCCTGTATTATTAACCTTTTCTATACACTTTCTTCATCCATATATCCATAATGAAATCCTCTATTATAAACCTTTTTTTCTCCCCTTTCTTATACTTTCACACTTCTCTTAATCTCCTTTCCAATACACTTCCACATTTATCGTTTTGTCCATAATAGAATCCACTTTTTATTAACATTTTTTTCCTCCCTCTTCCACCTTGTTCCCGCTCGCCTCTTTTACGCGGGAGGGAAAAATCTCTTGACCTCCTCACGTACCATCGAATTTAATCATAATAACACGCCTGTTCTCGCCGGGAATCAGGTCAGCACGATCCATTTTCTTTATCTGCCCATTTTCTTCCGCTCCGGTTATCCGCACTATCCCGCGGCCGTCACCCCGGGAATTCATGGGTGTCTTCTATATTTTGGGCGCGTTCTTATTAGTCCGGCTATTTTCAGGGTGGATAGGGACTAGTAAAGGGGCGCCTGCTTGTTGTTTGAGCTCTTTTAATCTGTGGCTCTTACTGAAAAAATATATATAATAAACCTTTCCATATTATATTGTTGTTCTCGGTATTTCAGAATATAAAAATAACCTTCCCTTATTACTCTTTTGCTGTTCTTGATATTTCAGAAGCTTATATGGATTCAACAGGGATTAGTTTATGCCTTTACTCTCGCGGGTTTTTTTTTATTCAGTGGCTTTCATCGGAATTATAAAAAAATTAACATGAATCGCCATGTATTTCGTTATTTATTCAATTGTTCGTGCAAATAAACGGCTAACTATTCTTAGGTTGCAAATTTAATAAGCTGGATAAATATTTCTGTTTATACTTTATCACCTCATCTGAGCAGCGGGCTTTTTTTCTTTGAGTAGCGGGCTTTTTTTTCTTTATTGAGTAGCGGGCTTTTTTTTCTTTATTGAGTAGCGGGCTTTTTTTTCTTTATTGAGTAGCGGGCTTTTTTTTCTTTATTGAGTAGCGGGCTTTTTTTTCTTTATTGAGTAGCGGGCTTTTTTTTCTTTATTGAGTAGCGGGCTTTTTTTTCTTTATTGAGTAGCGGGCTTTTTTTCACACACACAAACTAATGAGGACAGAAAATATAATGCTCTTTCTGTTTGATGGTTTGACTCTTAATCTACAAAACAAACAGACACTTTAACTTTTTCCTTCTCAGTTTATTTTCTTATAATGGAAGACACATATCTCTCTAATTAAAAATCTACCATCTTCCTTGCTTCACAATTCGGTAACAAAATAGACAAAAAAACTATCTACCTAATAATCTACCATCTTCCACTCTTCACAATTCGGTAACAAAACAGACAAAAAAACTATCTACCTAATAATCTACCATCTTCCTATCTTCACAATTCGGTAACAAAACAGACAAAAAAACTATCTACCTAATAATCTACCATCTTCCACTCTTCACAATTCGGTAACAAAACAGACAAAAAAACTATCTACCTAATAATCTACCATCTTCCTATCTTCACAATTCGGTAACAAAACATACAAAAACTATCTACCTAATAATCTACCATCTTTCTATCTTCACAATTCGGTTACAAAACAGACAAAAAAACTATCTACCTAACAATTTACCATCTTTCTGTCTGGACATAACCTAATAACCAACCATATGAATATTTTCGGTAGCAAAATACCCCCAACAACTATCTACTTCATAATCTACCATCGTTCCTTCCTTACTTCAGATTAATAAAGAGAGAACTCCTTCACTGCCGCCCTCAAGCGCCCCTTCCCCGCGCCGTTTTCTTTGCGCTGCCTCCGCCCCGCTATTCCCGCCCCTGCCCGGCATAATATAGGGGTAACTTAAGCAATTAGGCGAGGCATGTATTCACGTTGGCATCAAAGAAGGGAAATCTTCATAAGCCAAGGGTGCGAGGGAGAGGAAGAGGGAGAGAGAGGGGGAAGGGGGTTGGGGAGAGAGAGAGAGAGAGAGAGAGAGAGAGAGAGAGAGAGAGAGAGAGAGAGAGAGAGAGAGAGAGAAAATGTTGCTAGAGAGAAAACACACACACACACACACACACACACACACACACACACACAAACAGACACACAGGCAGATAGAGACAAAGATGGAGAGGTAAAAAGGAGGAGGAGGAGGAGGAGGAGGAGGAGGAGGGTCATTAAAGCAATTAACACCGCAATACTTTTTAACACTCAGCAAAAAGGTAAGATGAAGAGGAGGAAAAAAAAAAGAGAAAACAAACAAACAAAGAAACAAAGACACTCGCTACTTATAACCACTGACGCGTGAGAGTGAGAAGGAGGAGGGGAGGGGAAGAAGGAATGGGAAGGAGGAAAGGGGAAGAAGGAAGGGGAGGAGGAGAGGGGAAGAGACGAGGACGAAGGGATAAATGGAAGAGAAGAGGAGATAAAAGCAAGGAGACAAGGTGATTATGATAAAGGGAAGAAAAGATAATAGGAAAGAGGAGAGAGCAAAGGGGAAGAGAGAAGAGAAGGAGGAGAGGGGAAAAGACGAGAGCGAAGGGATCAATGGACGAAAAGGGGAGATAAAAGGAAGGAGATAAGGATATAATGAAAAGGGGAAGAAGATAATGAAGGGAAGAGGAAGGGGGAGTAAGGGGAAAGGGAAATAAGGAAGGGTGAGAGACGAAAACGAAGGGTAAAATGAACAAGAAGAGGAGAAAGGGAAGAAGAGAAAGACGGAAAGAGTTATGGAGAGTAAAGGGGGATGGGGAAGAGGAGAGGGGAGAGGAGGAGGGAAGGGTTTCAAAAAGCTTCAGAAAGGGAACTCAACAAAGGGAAGAAGGGGATGAAGGAAAGAGGTGTGGAGAGTAAGAGGAAAAGGGGAAAAGAAGAAGAAGAAGAAGAAGAAGAGCAAAGTGAGAGGAGAGAGAGAAGGAGAGAGCTAAAGGGGATGGGCGGGGGGGGGTCAGGAAAGGTTTTTAAAATGCTCCAAAAAGAGGACTCAATTCTTCCACTTATTATGACAAGGAACCTTGCTTCCAGGGCCTTTGGGAGTGGCTTAAGGACCATTGTTTTGCCTCCTCTGCCGAGCATTAGTGAGGGAGGGAGGGAGAAGGAGGGAGAGAAAAAGAAAAAGGAGAAAGGATGAGAAGAAAGTGAATAATAATAATAATAATAATAATAATAATAATAATAATAATAATAATAATAATAATAATAATAATAATAATAATAATAATAATAATAATAATAATAATAATAATAATAATAATAATAATAATAATAATAATAATAATAATAATAATAATAATAATAACAGAAGGGAAGAAGGGGGAAAGGGAGGAAAGACATGAAGAATAAAGGAGGGAGAAAGGGAGAGAAAGAGGAAGATAAGGAGAGGTGAAGAGATAGAAGGAGAATGTTAATAAAAATAAAAGAGAAGGAGGGAGGAGAAGAAGGAAGAAACATGAAGAATAAAGGGAGGGAGGAAGAAGGGAATAGATGAAGGAGGGGACAGATAAGATAGATAAGGAAGAGGCATATATAAAAATAAACAAAGAAAGAAAATTATAATAAAAACAAAACCCAGATAAAAGCACGACAGCAAATAGACAGACAGACACAGAAGCGATTAAGGAACATATGTGGCAAGGGGGAAGAAAGTGAAAACAAAGAAAAAATGAAAAAAAGACAAAAAACGGAGGAAAATAAGAGAAAGAAAGAGAAGGGGAGAGAGACGATAAGGATAAAGGGGTAATTCCAGAGAGAGAAAAAGAGTAAAACAAAATATAAAGAAGGAAAAATGAAAACAGGAAGGAGACAAGTAAGAGGAAGGGAGGAGAGGGAAGAGGGAAGGGAAAAAATAAAAGAAGGAAATATAAAAAGGAAATAAATATATAATGGAGGTATTAGAATTTGAGGGAAGAATAGAAAAATGAATAAATAATGAATAAAGTAGAATGTGATAATAAAACAAAATAAAGAAAAGGTTAATTAAAAGAGAAAATGAAAAAAAATAGAAGTATAAAAAAAGAGAAAAATAGTGGAAGTGTTAGAGGGAAGTAGAGAAAAATAATAAATAATATGGAGAACAATGTAATGAAAGGAAGAAAAGAACGAAGAAAAGACAATTTAAAGAAGCAAATACACCAGAAAAGAGGAAAACCAAGCAAAATAGACGTTAAAAAGGATGAATATGGATAAACGAAAGAGGAAGAAGACGAAGGATAGAAAGTGATAAAAAAAGAGGAAAGAAAAAATACTCGATTGAAAAAGGAAAAAAAAAAACGAAGCAAAATAGACGTTAAAAGGAAGAACAAATAAATAAATGATAAATGAAAGAGGAAAAAGACGAACGATTGAATGTGATAATAAAACAAAAAGAAATAGAAGACAATTAAAAGAAAAACAACACAAGCAAAAAGAAAATGAAGGAAGCAAAATAGACGTTAAAAATAAGAACAAATAAATAAATGATAAACGAAAGAGGAAAAAGACGAAAGATTGAATGTGATAATAAAACAAAAGAAATAGAAGACAATTAAAAGAAAAACAACACAAGCAAAAAAGAAAATCAACGAAGCAAAATACAAGTTAAAAGGATGAACATGAATAACCGAAGGACGAAGAAGAAAATAGGAAAAACATGACGAACACAAAAACTGAAAGAAAGACAAATTGAAAAACAACACTACAGATTTCATGAGATGCTAAGAAGATACAAGAAGAAACGTTAAAGAAAAAGGAGACAAAGACGAGGAAGAAAAGACAAAGAAAAATTACATGACAAAAGAAGGACAAGGAGGAGGAGGAAGAGGAGGAGGAAGATTAGGAGGAGGAGGAAGAGGAGGACGAGTAGTATCAGTAGTAGTAGTAGTAGTAGGAGGAGGAGGAGGAGGAGGAGAAGGAGGAGGAGGAGGAAAAAGAAGAATAAAGAGAGGAAAAAAAATAAATACATAAAAAAAATATATAATAACAACGCATAAAACAATAAAAATAAAATAATAAAACATAATAAGCAAGACAAAATTAAGGAAAAAATGAAAAGCTAGAATTAGAAAATATTAAACTCGAAAAAAATAGAAAAAAATATAGTGAAAAGAATTAATTTCGCAGTTTATTAATATTATGAAGAAAAAATGAGTAGGATATTAATCTCTCTCTCTCTCTCTCTCTCTCTCTCTCTCTCTCTCTCTCTCTTCTCTCTTCTTCTACTCTTTCTTCTTCTTTCTTTCTCTTCCTTCCTTTCTCTTCCTTTTCCTTTCCTTTTCCTTTCCTTCCTTTTCCTTTCCTCTCTCTCTCTCTCTCTCTCTCTCTCTCTCTCTCGGTCCAGTAATACAAGCGTGGCAGTCTTGCGGAAAACTCTATGGCCTTTGCTACTCATATTTCACTACCACTATCTTACGCCACCACCATCACCGCCAACACCACCACCACCACCACCACAACCACCACCACCACCACCACCGCCAACACCACAACCACAACCACCACCACCGCCAACACCACCACCAACAACACCAACCACTGCTATTACCAACACACACACACACACACACAGAGAGAGAGAGAGAGAGAGAGAGAGAGAGAGAGAGAGAGAGAGAGAGAGAGAGAGAGAGAGAGAGAGAGAGAGAGAGAGAGAGAGAGAGAGAGAGAGAGAGAGAGAGAGAGAGAGAGAGAGAGAGAGAGAGAACCATGTGTGCTAAACCTCACATATTTTCCTCTCTCCATTATTTTTTCCTCCATTTTTTTTTTCGGGGGAAAGAGAGGAAGACATAACCTAAGAAGTCCCCTCCTTCCTCCCCCTCCTCCTCCTCCCTTCCTCCTCCACCTCCTTCCCTCCACTTTGCTCCACCTTCGCCTCATTTTCCTCCGGGAGAGAAAAGTTAACGAGGTGACTCATTCATTACTCCAGGTGGGAGGAAAGGTAAAGGAGGGAGGGAGGGAAGGAAGGAAGGAAGGAAGGAAGGAAGGAAGGAAGGAAGGAGGGAAGGAAGGAAAGAAGGAAGGATGGAAAGATGGATGGATGGAAGAAAAGGAGGAAGAGAAGAAGGAAGGCATAAGAAAGGAGGGAGGGAAGAAGGAAGGGAGTGGTTAAGGGGAGGAACAGTGGAATGATGAAAAGGAAAAAGGGAAGAGAGGAATTACGAAAACGAGAATGTCATCTGATTTAAGGGAGGAAAGGACACAGAAGAAGGGATGGAAAAAAAGGGGGAAAGAGAGTGAGGGAGGAAGGAATGAATGAATGAATGAATGAATGAAGGAATGAAGGAAGGAAGGAATTAAGGAAGGAAGGATGGAAGAAAAGGAGGAAGAGAAGAAGGAAGGCATAAGAAAGGAGGGAGGGAAGAAGGAAGGGAGTGGTTAAGGGGAGGAACAGTGGAATGATGAAAAGGAAAAAGGGAAGAGAGGAATTACGAAAACGAGAATGTCATCTGATTTAAGGGAGGGAAGGACACAGAAGAAGGGATGGAAAAAACGGGGGAAAGAGAGTGAGGGAGGAAGGAAGGAAGGAATGAAGGAAGGAAGGAAGGAAGGAATTAAGGAAGGAAGGATGGAAGAAAATTAGGAAGAGAAGAAGGAAGGCATAAGAAAGGAGAGAGGGAAGAAGGAAGGGAGTGGTTAAGGGAAGGGACAGTGGAATGATGAAAAGGAAAAAGGGAAAAGAGGAATTACGAAAACGAGAATGTCATCTGATTTAAGGGAGGGAAGGACACAGAAGAAGGGATGGAAAAAACGGGGGAAAGAGAGTGAGGGAGGAAGGAGAGAGAGGAAGGAAGGAATAAAGAAGGGTGGAGAGAGGAAGGAAGGAAGGGAGGGAATATGCATATTGAAAAAGATGAATATAGAGGAATGACAAGGACGACGAGCAGGAGAAGAAAATTTTAAGAAAGAAAACTTAAATAAGAAAAGACAGAGCATAGGAACAAGAGAAAAAGAGATAAAGCAGAAAGATGAAAAGGAAAAAAATCTAAAAGGAAGAAAATAAAAAATAAGAAAACAAAAAAAATAAACATGAGAAAGAAAATGATAACTAGAACAATATATAAGAAAGAAAAGGGGATAGGAACAGAATAATAAAAAAGTGAAACGAATAAGGAATAGAAGAAAACAAAAACAAAAACAAAAACAGAATAGGAACATAAAAAAAAGAAAACTAGCAACGTTGATAGAAAAGAAAATGATTAGGAGGGGAACAAAGAAAATTAACAAAACGAGCAGGGAATAGAAAAAATACAGCAAAAAATAAGAAGAGAAATAGAGAGTAGGAAAACCAGCACCGTATATAGGAAACAGAAAGGAAGAAAGGGTTAGACACAGAACACTGAAAAAGAGCAGAACGAACGAACGGGGAATAGGTTTAAAAGGAATGAAAGACAGGTGGAGGAGGAGGAGGAGGCTGGAGGCAAGGGAAAGGAAGGGAAGCATATAGGACGAGAACGCGTGAAAGAGGAAGACACGAATATCTTTCAAGCCATAACACATTCACGCGGACGAAGGGTGAATGCTGATCAAGTGCCTGTTTTTCCGCGTGCCAGCCTTCACAGGGGCCCAGGCGCTTAATTGGAGAACTCACCTGTAATCCGCGCTGAGGTGAGACAGGCAGCGTTAAGGGGCAGGTGTGTGAGATTGCATGCCTAGGTGAGCGGGTCCGATGCCTGGGGAGAAAAAAGGAGGATTGGGAATGATAATAAAAAGGAAAGATGCAGCCGATGGAAAGAAATCAGAGGAGGGGAGGAAAGGAGGGGAAAGGGAAGGAAAGGGAGTGGAGTGTGTGTGTGTGTGTGTGTGTGTGTATGTGGGGTGTTTGTGTTTGTGTCTGTGTGTGTGTGTGGAGGGGGGGGGGTTGTGTTTGTGTCTGAGTGTGTGTGTGTGTGTGTGTGTGTGTGTGTGTGTGTGTGTGTGTGTGTGTGTGTGTGTGTGTGTGTGTGTGTGTGTGTGTGTGTGTGTGTGTGTGTGTGTGTGTGTGTGTGTGTGTGTATTCATGTAGATTGCCATGGGGTCAGGTCCGGCCATTTAAATACAATGCATATACGTATGTGCGTGTGTGTATGTGTGCGTGTATGTATGCATGTGTGTGTGTGTGTGTGTGTGTGTGTGTGTGTGTGTGTGTGTGTGTGTGTGTGTGCGCGCGCGCGCGGCAGTCAGCGATCCCCTCCCACGTATTCGGCCTAATCTGCATGTGTCACTATGTATAAAATCCTTTCAACTAATTGCCATCAAACATAAAAATGCGAGCAATTCCATTCATCGGCAAATTCCGGCATTGAGCGAATCTTCGTCATCACAAACGCGACGCTAAACATTGGCGGTGAAAGTACGTGTGTGAATAATGACGAGGACGATGATAATGGTGCAGAAATAGTGATAATAATGATAATAATATTTGGTGGTAGAAGTACGTTCATGGAGAATGACGAGGACGATGATAACACTGGGTTACCAAAAAAATTGCAATTTGTGTAAATTTTTTCAACTGATTTAGGACAAATTTGCACCGCTGGATCCGAAAATGTCACCCGTTTCTCTCGATCAGGTCAGTTTTTTGTGCTAAGTTGATTTTTAAAAAATCCGATCTTATAACTAAATCAATTACATTTTGTGACATTTTCGGTTGATTTTTGTTAATATTTCTCATCCGAAATACATCAATCCCAAATACATAAATCGATTAAAATACTTATCCTCTTTTATATAACTACCCCTACAATATATTACTTCCAGAAATAAGTAATACGAATGACAAAAATAGCATTGAAATTCAATCAAAAATCCAAACAAACACTACTGATAATGAATTTAATCTCATCAAATCCCATTCAATTATTCTAGTAACACCTCTAAACAACTTTATTAAAAAAACAAAGCCACAAACCAAAGAACCAGCCCAAAATCTTAATATTCTAGTTTTATGTATATAAATTCTCCAAACCATTATCTGTAATTAGATTTTTAATCAAGCCTCAGACCCTTATATAACTACTTTAATAATAATACTTTACTACAAAACAATTAGTAACAGTAATCCTTTATTGATACTAATCAAAGTAAATCGATTTGCACGACAAATATTTTCAACGTAACTGAAATGCTGTTCTATTTTAGCTCTACTTTGAGTTTTATGCTTTTATCTTTCTACTCGCACATATTAAATAACTAAGTATTAAGAAATGTAATAAACAATTAATTTACGACGCGTTCATATAAAATAAATCTTACTATTTCACGCTCCTATGTAGAGTATATATTAATATTAGTACTAGATATAAATAAATACTGTAGAAAAATAATACATATAGAAATCTATAAGTATATATTTTAATTCAAATATACACCCCATCCAGTCATAAATAAAACTATATTCATTTTAAATTTATAAACAAAATAAAATTAATATTAAAGATAAAATATATAATAACTTAGTATATATGAAACATTATTTATAATATATAGTAGCGTTAGTTTATAAAGACATAAAAATATATAAAGTAAAACTTACAGTAAATAATTAGAAAACTAATATTCTAAGGATTAGAGGTAGTCTCATCGTCTGACCCCAACTTTCTCTAGAGGGAAAGGCGGTTAGACCGTTGAAACTACCCTAATATATGGGGGAAAGCATATTATATGTACTTTATCTATTTTATAAATTTACTGTTTGACTATATAAGAAAATATATTTTAATCAAGCTAAAATGTGTGTGTATATATATATATATATATATATATATTTATATATATTTGTATATATATATGTATATATATATATGTATATATATATATATATATATGTATATATATATATATATATATATACATATATATATATACATATATATATATATATATATGTATATATATATATATATGTATATATATATATATATATATATATATATATATATATATATATATATATATATATATATATATATAGGTTTCAACGGTCTAACCGCCTGTAAATGAAAAGTCTAACCTTTCTTTATTTTCCCCATATTAGGGTAGTTAGTTTCAACGGTCTAACCGCCCGTAAATGAAAGTCTAACCTTTCTCTTTTTAATCATTTTTCCAACATCTTATTTTTTTTTACTAACATTATTTTTAGGATCAATTATTTATATTTCCTCAACTTCTTGATTCGGAGCTTGAATTGGATTAGAACTTAATTTAATATAATTTATTCCCTTTATTGCTTAAAAATAAATCCACTCTTTTCTGAAGCAGCTTTAAAATATTTCCTTATTCAAGCTCTAGGGCCAGTACTTTTTATCTATTCAAGTTTCACTTTTTTTTTTCCTCTTGTAGACTTTTATATATTTTTTTTAGCTTTTTTATTAAAGCTGGGGGGTGCGCCATTCCACTTTTGATTTCCACAAGTAATAGAAGGCTTAAAATGACCTCAAATTTTTCTCCTTTCCACAATCCAAAAAACTAGCTCCTATAACATTAATTTCTTATTTAATAACCAACGAAATCTTAATTAAAGTGACAGTTTTTTTCAACTATCTTGTCAGTTCTAATCGGAAGCCTAAGAGGTCTTAATTTAACTCTTTTACGTAAAATTATTGCTTTTTCTTCAATTAACCACTTATCTTGAATACTAATTGCAATTTCAATTAGAGATACTTCTTGACTCTTTTATTTCCTTATTTTCTCCCTTATTCCGTTTTCTATTACTAGAATCTTTCACAAATTACAAACTTTTTCTCTTTCAAGATTAATTCAATCTGACCAAAACAGAACTTTTCATGCACTTATTATTTCCTTATTTTTTTTTTATCCTTAAGAAGTCTTCCACCCATAACAGGATTTATTCCAAAATGAATTATTATTCAAATTATATTAAACTTAAACTTTTTTATCCCTCTTTTTTTCTTCTTCTCTCAGCTTTAATCACTTTGTACTTCTACTTACGGATCATTATTGCCCTAATTTTACTATTTAACCCTATTTTAAATTTTAATATAAAATATAAATCCCTAACCGCTTCTCCTTCTTCTCTATTTTGTAAATCTTCCTTTAACTTTATTGGTCTTTTTTTACCCTTATGTTTTATCCTCATTAAGAATTTTAAGTTATCTAAACTAAGAGCCTTCAAAGCTTTCTAAAAAAGTTCTAACATTTTAAATTCTAATATTACTCTCCATACATAAACATCGATGACTTTTCTCTACAAACCATAAAGATATTGGAACCTTCTATTATATTTTTGGTGCTTGAGCCGGGATAGTAGGTACATCCTTAAAATTAATTATTCGAGCTGAATTAAGACAACCAGGGAGATTAATTGGCAAATTATCAAATTTACAATGTAGCTGTAACAGCCCACGCTTTTGTAATAAATTTCTTTATAGTTATACCTATTCGAATTGGAGGATTCGATAAATGACTAGTACCTCTTATATTAGGAGCACCAGATATAGCCTTTCCCCGTATAAATAATATAAGATTTTGGCTCCTTCCCCCTTATCTCTCTCTTCTATTAACAAGAAGAATATCAGAAAGAGGAGTAGGTACAGGGTGAACTGTTTATCCACCTCTAGCAGCCGCTATTGCTCATGCTGGTGCTTCTGTAGACCTAGGAATTTTTTTTTTCTTCACCTTGCCGGTGTATCTTCAATTTTAGGGGCTGTTGATTTTATAACAACAGTCATCAATATACGATCATACGGAATAACAATAGACCAACTACCCCTTTTCGTTTGAGCTGTATTTATTACTGCTATCCTACTACTTTTATCTCTCCCCGTTCTAGCTGGAGCTATCACTATGTTACTTACAGACCGCAATCTAAATACATCCCTTTTTGACCCTGCTGGGGGAGGAGACCCAGTTCTGTACCAACATTTGTTTTGATTTTTTGGACACCCAGAAGTTTATATTTTATTTTTAACTGTCTTTGGCATAATTTCTCATATTGTTAGTCAAGAATCAGGTAAAAAAGAATCGTTTGGTACTTTAGGCATAATTTATGCCATACTAGCTATTGGAATTTTAGGATTTGTAGTCAGAGCTCATCATATATTTACAGTTGGCATAGACGTTGATACTCGTGCTTATTTTACCTCTGCTACAATAATTATTGCCATCCCTACAGGAATTAAAATCTTTAGATGACTAAGAACTCTTCATGGAACACAAATAAATTATTCTCTATCCCTTCTATGAGCGCTAGGCTTTATTTTTTTATTTACAATCGGAGGATTAACAAGGGTAGTTCTAGCTAACTTTTTTTTTTGCGTCTTGGCCTATTGCGCCGGTAGGATTATTCCCGGTGGATCCTGGATTCCTGATGGGCGGTCCAAGGCTTCTTCCCGGTGGGGCCTGATGGTCGGCCCAGCCCATTCTGGGGCAGGCGAGTGTTTATAGTCTTGCGTTGGCTCATGCTGCCCTCCCGGAGCTAATCTTTAATCCTAGAATCTAAAGTCCGGGTTGATAGGTGGTCTTCTGGACAGCATGTGGGTAGTTTTAAGCCACTCGGCGGCGGCTGAAAGATCCCAGCTTGGTGGCACCGGTCGGGGATTGAACTCGCGTCCTCCTGAACGCGGGCCGTCTCCTCAATTGATATTTTTCTCCATGATACATATTATGTTGTTGCCCATTTCCATTATGTCCTCTCAATAGGAGCTGTATTAAGAATTTTTGCTGGAGTCGCCCACTGATTTTCTTTAATAACAGGATTATCCTTTAACCCCAAATGATTAAAAGTTCATTTCCTAGTAATTTTCATCGGAGTAAATCTAACATTCTTTCCACAGCATTTCTTAGGATTAAACGGAGTACCCCGACGATACACTGACTACCCAGACGCTTATGCAACTTGAAATATTGTATCCTCGCTAGGTTCTATGATTTATTTTGTAGCTGCATTAGGATTCCTATTAATTGTCTTCGAAGCATTTGTATCTAACCGTCCTGCTATTTTTTCTCCCTTTTTACCATCTTCGATTGAATGAAAGCACGCTTATCCCCCTGCAGATCATTCATATATAGAAATTTCCTTAATTACTAACTTCTAAAATGGCAGATAGATGTGTAGGATTTAAGCTCCTTTAAAGAAGAAAATTCTTCTTTTAGAATCAACCTATGGCAACATGAGCATATTTAAATTTTTAAGAGAGCTTCTCCTCTTATAGAACAGTTCATTTTCTTTCACGATCATATTATACTAGTAATTGTGCTAATCGTTACATTTGTTGGTTATATAACAGCAACATTATCTTCCAATTCTCTTATTAATTTATATATACTAGAAAACCAACCTATTGAAGTAATTTGAACATCCATTCCCGCTTTTATTTTAATTTTTATTGCTCTTCCTTCTCTCCGATTATTTTATCTTTTCGATGAAGTAAATAACCCATCAATAACTCTTAAAACAATCGGTCATCAATGATACTGAAGCTATGAATACTCTGACTTCTTACAAGTAGAATTTGATTCATATATAGTCCCGTCTAACGAACTAGAAACCTCAGGATTTCGTTTACTAGATGTGGATAACCTCACTGTTCTTCCCATAAACACCCAAATCCGAGTTTTAGTTACAGCAGCAGATGTTATCCACTCCTGAACCGTTCCATCTTTAGGCATTAAGCTGATGCAATTCCAGGCCGACTTAATCAATCAAGATTCTTAATCCACCGTCCTGGGTTGTTCTACGGGCAACGTTCAGAAATTTGTGGAGCAATTCACAGATTTATACCCATTGTTATTGAAAGAACTTCTATTAACTCATTTTTAAACTGAATTTCTTTATCAATTGAAAACTCACCCCAACACATCCTTAGTTTTTACTAATTTCTGGGTGATACTATTCATTTTACGAATTACTAATTTTATGCCACAAATAGCACCTATTTACTGATTATTTATATTTTTCTTTTTTCTTATAAGACTTCTACTATTTTTTACGCTTAACTACTTTATAAAACCTTTTCCTAAAATTATTTTTTACCATACAACAAGAAACCTTTAATTTCTAAATCTTGAAAATCATAACAAATCTATTCTCAATTTTTTTAACCCTCTTCAAGAATTTTTTACTTATCCATAAATTGAATTTCAACTATCTTAGGATTAATATTTCTTCCTTATATATATTAAGCCTCTCCTTCTCGTTGATCTTTATTTTGAAGAAAAGTCATTTTAACTCTCCATAAAGAATTCAAAGCTCTTTTACAGCCTTCCCATAACGGAGCTTCTATAATATTTGTTGCCTAATTCTTTTTAATAACTTTTTAGGATTATTATCATGCGTATTTACTAGATCTAAACATATAGTAATAACACTATCTTCATCTCTACCACTGTGAATTACTCTAATAACATTTGGATGAATCAAACATACTAAGCATATATTTGTTCATTTAGTCCCACAAGGAGCATCCTTTGCCTTAATACCTTTTATAGTACTCAATGAAACTATTAGAAACGTAATTCGTCCAGGAACCTAAGCAATTCGTCTAGCCGCCAATATAATTGCTGGTCATTTACTTCTAACTTTACTAGGAAATACTGGACCTTCCCTGTCTATTTCTGTTCTCTTCACTTTATTATCTGCTCAAATACTTCTTTTAATTTTAGAATCTGCCGTTGCTATTATCCAATCTTATGTATTTGCTGTTCTAAGAACTCTCAATACTAGAGAATTTAACTAATGACATCATCCCACGGTTTTCACCCTCACCACCTAGTGGACATTAGACCATGACCACTTACCGGCTCTATTAGAGCCATAATATTAACCACTGGCTTAGTAAAAAGATTCCATCAACATAACATAAATCTTCTAATCTTAAGATTTGTTGCCACTTTATTAACTATAATCCAATGATGACGATATATTACCCGTGAAGGTACTTATCAAGGATCTCATACTTCTACCGTTATAAAAGGTCTGCGTTGAGGTATAATCCTGTTTATTGTATCAGAGGTTTTGTTTTCTTTTCTTTCTTTTGAGCCTTTTTTCATAAAAGGTTATCTCCTACTGTAGAAATTGGTATATACTGGCCACCCCTGGGTATTCAACCTTTTAATCCTTTCCAAATTCCTCTCCTAATTACTACAATCCTTCTTTCTTCAGGAGCTACAGTTACATGAGCTCACCACGCAATTTTAGAAGCTAATTATTCTCAAGCCATCCAAAGCTTAGGGTTGACTATTATTCTAGGAATATATTTTACAATACTTCAAGCATTTGAGTATAAAAAAAAAACGTATTCTAACACAATTCATTAATTAAATGTTACAAAAATTGATAAGTGTACATTGAATAGTAGACACTGATAAAGGTAAGTACATGTAAATTGGATATTAGGTCATCATTGTTAAAAATTCAGGGCATGAACTTCCGTTTCTTCGAACTCCTAGAATGCTCAGCGATAGGGATGTCTCTCTTCAAAGTCCAACAGTAATCAGCCATCATGACTGCATCCCAGCGTCCCTGATACCTGGTCTCCATCTCTTTCATGTCCTGATGGAATCTCCCCCCCAGATTCTCAGGAAACTGATCGATATGTGAGATTAAGTAATGCATTTTGATGCTCATGTTGCATCCGAGGTTTCTGAAAGCAGTCAGCAGTTCAGTAGTTCCTGGCCTTCTTTTTGCCAATAAAGTTCTTCACGACAAGAACAAAAGCCTTTCACGCTTCCAGTTCCACTTCGTTTATTGAGTTTTCAAACACTGAATCTCTGATGAGCTGACGGAGTTGAGGACCCTCAAAGATGCCAGCTTTCAATTTCTCCATGGTCAATCCTAGAAAAGTGTGACACAAGAAGTGAAGTAGCCACCATCCTTGTCCAGAGCTTTGGTGAACTGTTTGATCAAGCCGAGCTTGATGTGCAGCCGTGGGAAGAGTATCCTGTCTCTGTCCACCAAAGGGTTGTTTATAACGTTCCTTGCTCTGCAAGGCACCAATTCCTCCCGTACAGGCCAGTCCTTCTTCGTGTAATGCTGAGCTTTGTCCCTACTATCCCACATGCACAGAAAGCACGGCTACTTGGTGAGCCCGGACTGTTTTCCCACCAAAATACAAAAAATACCAGTTAGTAAAATATTGGCGCATGTAAACTCTTCAGAGTTCGTTTATTTAAAGAAATAAGAAAGAATTTCG
>NC_066526.1:885000-1000000 GCF_024679095.1 Eriocheir sinensis | reverse complement strand
CTCTCTCTCTCTCTCTCTCTCTCTCTCTCTCTCTCTCTCTCTCTCTCTCTCTCTCTCTCACGCAACATGATAAAGAAGGGATAGGAGAAGAAAGAATGAAAAGGGAAAGAAAGGGTACGTTAACCGAATGCCTCCAGCCCCTCCCTCGCTCTCTCCCTCCCTCCTTCTTCCTGCCGGTAAGCCAGAAATTTTAGAGATAAATTCATTTCGTCTGAGCATCGCATTCTTCTTCATCTCACTCGCCGTCCTTGTCTGAGAGGGAAAGTTTAGTTGCAAGAAGTGGTTTCCTATTTTGTGGAGGTGGTGCGCTTTCTCTCTCTCTCTCTCTCTCTCTCTCTCTCTCTCTCTCTCTCTCTCTCTCTCTCTCTCTCTCTCTCTCTCTCTCTCTCTCTCTCTCTCTCTCTCTCTCTCTCTCTCTCTCTCTCTCTCTCTCTGAATGGTATGTTTTTAATTTGATTCTTGCTGTGTGTGTGTGTGTGTGTGTGTGTGTGTGTGTGTGTGTGTGTGTGTGTGTGTGCGTGTGAGTGTGTGTGTGTGTGTGTGTACTACAAAGTCCTGGAGTTAAAAGCGACAGGTCAGATTTGCTACATGACTTTCTTACACGTTTTCTCTCTCTCTCTCTCTCTCTCTCTCTCTCTCTCTCTCTCTCTCTCTCTCTCTCTCTCTCTCTCTCTCTCTCTCTCTCTCTCTCTCTCTCTCTCTCTCTCTCTCTCTCTCTCTCTCTCTCTCTTAAAAGTGAGGGGATTACGACACCAGCCATGAAAGTGAGGAAAAAGAGAGGAGGAGATTGTGTGCAGGGAGATATGGAGGAGGAGGAGGAGGAGGAGGAGGAGGAGGAGACGATAGAGGTAGCTTAAAATCTCTCCACTGTGCATATAAAAGCTACACACACACACACACACACACACACACACACACACACACACACAAACACACGAAAACAAATACACCTTTACACCACCAAAACCCAAAACCAAAATCACAACAAGCAACAGCAACCTTTTCACACACACACACACACACACACACACACACACACACACACACACACACACACACACACACACACACACACACACACACACACACACACACACACACACACACACCTGTTCTCTATACCTCTAATTGTGTCCCCCGGCAACCCGAACTCCTCACAGCATGTCGACACATTCTGCATCCATCGAACAATATGGAAGTCAGAATTGTGAGCCCAACGAATGGAGGAAGAACCAGGGAGAGGAAGAGGAGGAGGAGGAGGAGGAGGAGGAGGAGGAGGAGGAGGAGGAGGAGCTGGATAGGAGGAGGAGGAAGAATAAGTTGCCCAGGAGGAGTTTCCGTCATGTTGTGTTCCTGTTTCATTTTTTTTCCAATTAGTTTTGTGGTTTATGACTTTTTTTTTGGTAATGAGAAGTTAGTTAGTTAGTAGCCTCGGTTAAGTTTGTATGAGTGTGTAGGTCTCTCTCTCTCTCTCTCTCTCTCTCTCTCTCTCTCTCTCTCTCTCTCTCTCTCTCTCTCTCTCTCTCTCTCTCTCTCTCTCTCTCTCTCTCTCTCTCTCTCTCTCTCTCTCTCTCTCTCTCTCTCTCTCTCTCTCTCTCTCTCTCTCTCTCTCTCTCTCTCTCTCTCTCTCTCTCTCTCTCTCTCAATATGAAAAGAGGAGTATACAAGCTTTAATGAAATACAAAGACACACACACACACACACACACACACACACACACACACACACACACACACACACACACACACTCAAATAGAAGTGTGGAGAGGGAGAAAGAAAGACACAGAAGGAGAGGGGAAACGCATAAAAGGAGGAGGATATTATAAATACAGAATAAATAAAGAAATTGAAAAGAGCCAAATGGAAGAAAGAGGGAAAGAGAGAGAGAGAGAGAGAAAGGGGTGAGAAAATATTTGGATATCGCCAGAATATTCATGCAAGAGATGTGTATTAGAGAGAGAGAGAGAGAGCGCTTCTCCAATAATGACATTATATAAAAGTCTATTAAAATGTTATTGTTTTAGTTATTATTATTATTATTATTATTATTATTATTATTATTATTATTATTATTATTATTATTACCATACTATTACTACTACTACTACTACTACTACAGTTATTCTTATTATTTTCTATTGCTGTTTCTTTTTCATTCCTAACGTTATTGCAATGTTTTTTTACTATTGATATTTTTTGGGGCCGTTCTCAATATTAAACTTTTTTTAGCCAGAAATAAATAAAAAAAAACAGATTTCCTTCTTGCGTCGGCTCCAGGTTTGTGTTGCGAGGAACTTTGGTGTTTTACGACTACGTATGTGACGCCAATCTCTCTCTCTCTCTCTCTCTCTCTCTCTCTCTCTCTCTCTCTCTCTCTCTCTCTCTCTCTCTCTCTCTCTCTCTCTCTCTCTCTCTCTCTCTCTCTCTCTCTCTCTCTCTCTCTCTCTCTCTCTCTCTCTCTCTCTTGCATTTCTTCTTTTTTTCTTTTTCCTTTCTTTCCTTCCTTCTTTCATTCATTCTTTCTCTTTTATCCTTATTCTCTCTCTCTCTCTCTCTCTCTCTCTCTCTCTCTCTCTCTCTCTCTCTCTCTCTCTCTCTCTCTCTCTCTCTCTCTCTCTCTCTCTCTCTCTCTCTCTCTCTCTCTCTCTCTCTCTCTCTCTCTCTCTCTCTCTCTCTCTCTCTCTCTCTCTCTCTCACACCAAATCCTTCATCAAACCTTTGCAAAGAGAGAAAAGCTTTAGTAAGGTTTAACACTCACCCTTCCAGCCCTCCTTCCTCTCCCCTTCCTCCCTTCTCCCTCCTTCCCTCTCAACTACCCAACCCCTTTCTCTCCTTCCCCTTTACCTGGTCAGGTCTCCCTCCCGTCAAGTTTTTCATTCCATTTCCTTCACTATTTCTCCCCTTTCCTTCCCGTCTCATTCCCCAACCAGCTCTCCCTCCCATTATCTTTTTAATTCCCTTTTCTTCACTATTTCTCCCCTTTCCTCCCCTTATCATTCCCCAACCAGCTCTACTTCCCTTTATCTTTTCCATTCCCTTTCCACTGCCCTTCATTCTTCCCTCCCTTTCCCCTTCCATTTAACTTCTCCCCCTTCAACTTTTTCCTTCCTTCTTCCTTACCCCTTTTCCAGCTAGTTTTCCTTCCCTAACCTTTTTCCTTCCCTCTCCTCTCCTCTCCTCACCCCCCTTTCCCTTTCCATCCCGTAGCTAGCTCTTCTTACCCTCATCTTTTTTTCCTTCCTTGTCCCTTCTTTTTTCCCTTCATCCTCCTTTTTTTTCCCGTTCACTTTTCCCAGCTAGTTCTCCCTCCCTCAACTTTTTTTCCTTCTCTGTCCAATACCTTCCCTCACCTTCCTCTCCTTTCCCAAACATCTTTCCCTCCCTTCAGCTTTATCTTTCCCTCCTTCCTTTCCTCCTCTTCCACTCCCAACCATCTCTCCCTCCTCTCAGCTTCATCCTTCCCTCCTCCCTTTCCTTCCAATCTCCTCCCCCAGCCATCTCCCTCCCCTCAGCTTTTTCCTCCCCTCTCCACTACACTTTCCTTCCCCTTCTACTTCACCTTCCCTTTTCCTTTTATGGTCTTTTATCTATCTTCTGCCTTCCCCTCTTTTTTTTTTTTTGTTTAATTCGTCAGGCAATCAAATTCTGCTCTATGGCGAAAGGCACGACCCGAAACACACAACACACGAACACAAACAAAATGAAACCACAAACGAGGGAGAAAAAACGAATCAAAACACTCTAATAGTCCGACATGAATCCCTATCATTTATGAAAACCTCTCTCTCTCTCTCTCTCTCTCTCTCTCTCTCTCTCTCTCTCTCTCTCTCTCTCTCTCTCTCTCTCTCTCTCTCTCTCTCTCTCTCTCTCTCTCTCTCTCTCTCTCTCTCTCTCTCTCTCTCTCTCTCTCTCTCTCTCTCTCTCTCTCTCTCTCTCTCTCTCTCTCTCTCTCACGGACACCCCCACCCCTACACCCACATACACACACACAAACATATATTTCCTTTTAATGATTCTTTTTTTAGGCAAACAAGAAATTAAAAAATGAATAATAATAATAATAAAGTATGGGAAAAAATATAGCGCAATCTTTAATTCCTTCTATTCACTTTTTTTTCCCGCCGTCAATAGAATCATATGTTCCCTTCCAATGATGATGATATAGTTTCCCCTAAAATTTTCCTTCTTCTATAATATCCCATCTCAGTGGCTGGTTACTATTTTTCTCTTTTCATCACTTTTTTCAATATTTTTTCTTTTTTTTTCTTTTTTCCATTTCTCTTTTTTTCTTCCTTTCACGTCGGAATTTTACAAACAAGTTTTACAATTTACAATAGGCGAGAGTCGAGCGCCAGCCACCGACACGCCGCCTGCATGTTAAACGAGGCCCAGGGAAACTAGATTTACAGGGAGAGAGGGAGAGAGAGGGAGAGAGGGAGAGAGAGGAGAGGAGAGGACAGGAGAGGAGAGGAGAGGAGAAGGGAAGTGAAGGAAAGGAAAGCAAGGGAAAGGAAAGGAAAGGAAAGGAAAAAAAGGAAAGGAAAGGAAAGTAAAGGGAAGGGGAGGAAAGAGAGAGAGAGAGAGAAAATATACACACACATACGCGCTGCAATATCAAGGCTAACTGCAATAGAATAGAGTAAGAGAGAGAGAGAGAATAAGAGCGGATATCATGCAAAATATTAAACGTAACACACAAATTTTACATTCAGGCTTCAATAGGCAAAATAATGAATAAAAAACAATAATAGTAGTAGTAGTAGTAGTAGTAGTAGTAGTAGTGGTAGTAGTAGTAGTAGTAGTAGTAGTATCAGCAGTGATAGTGACGATGAGGTTGACATGATAAAAGGAAAATATAGTTAATAGGTGACAGGAGTAATACGTGTTCGAAGTAACGGTCGTGTCAAGGAGAGAAAGAGTTTTGCGTCACTGGCAATTGTGTTCATAATGGGATAAGAGAGGAAAGGGAGTCCGATAGATTTTTCTTGTTGTTGCTTGTGATTATATTGTGTTTTGAGTTCCTCGTGTAAGTGTGATCTCTCTCTCTCTCTCTCTCTCTCTCTCTCTCTCTCTCTCTCTCTCTCTCTCTCTCTCTCTCTCTCTCTCTCTCTCTCTCTCTCTCTCTCTCTCTCTCTCTCTCTCTCTCTCTCCTCTTTTCTCTGTCCTTTTTCGTCTCTTCTTTACTTTACTTTTCTTTATTTTTCTCTATTATATTTTCTTCTCAACTTTTCTTCTCTCTTTTCTTTTTAGTTTTCTTTTTCTCTTTTCTTATCTAATATTTTCTTATTTATCTTCTCTCTCTCTCTCTCTCTCTCTCTCTCTCTCTCTCTCTCTCTCTCTCTCTCTCTCTCTCTCTCTCTCTCTCTCTCTCTCTCTCTCTCTCTCTCTCTCTCTCTCTCTCTCTCTCAAATCTCCACAGGTGAAACTAATTAGGGAGACGTGAAGGAGAGAGCTCTAACTTCTCTAACTAATTACAAGCTCTTCCTGCCACCAAATGCTGCCGCTCACCTGACGACTCTCTCTCTCTCTCTCTCTCTCTCTCTCTCTCTCTCTCTCTCTCTCTCTCTCTCTCTCTCTCTCTCTCTCTCTCTCTCTCTCTCTCTCTCTCTCTCTCTCTCTCTCTCTCTCTCTCTCTCTCTCTCTCTCTCTCTCTCTCTCTCTCTCTCTCTCTCTCTCTCTCTCTCTCTCTCTCTCTCTCTCTCTCTCTCTCTCTCTCTCTTTCCTCTTCATCACATCATCTCATTCATCTTTCATTTCCTCTTTCTTTTTCTTTCTCTTTCCTTCTCTCTCTCTCTCTCTCTCTCTCTCTCTCTCTCTCTCTCTCTCTCTCTCTCTCTCTCTCTCTCTCTCTCTCTCTCTCTCTCTCTCTCTCTCTCTCTCTCTCTCTCTCTCTCTCTCTCTCTCTCTCTCTCTCACACACACACACACACACACACACCGGGCCACTCGACGGTGATCATTAGGCGGCTCTGCATCACCTGTCCTCGGCGGGTAACAAACAGGTGGAGAACGCACTTCCACACACTGAAAACACTCATACGGTCATGCTTACATATCCATAGACACATACATACAGACATACAGACAGGCAAACATACATACTTGACCTCTCCTTTGGGCACTCTTCTAAACTCCTTTTTTTCTTTAAGGGGCAGTCAATAGCGGGCTTTATTTCTCATTATTATTTTGTTTTCCCCTTGAACTGCTTCCTTTACTGTAAAAACTACATACGTACATACACACACACATACATACATACATACATACATACAGGTACAGCTATACTCACATATCTGCACACATACTCATACTTATACATATTCGCATAAATGTCTACGCATAAAAAATAATATACAGATCAACAGGCATACATTGTTTCCTATATAAATCCATACATACATGCTTACATACACGCACATACATTCATCCTTACAAGTATACAGACAGATTTACACAAATAGACAGAGAGAGAAAGATAGGCAGGCACAACCAGATAAAGAAATAGACAGAAATACGGACAGACAGACAGACACTTTTTAATCATTCCTACATACAGACAGAACAGGCAGACAGACAGACAGACAGACAGACACAAACAGACAGACGAGCAGACAGAAAAACCTAAACACACAGACAGACAGACAGACACAAACAGACAGACGAACAGACAGAAAAACCTAAACACAGAGACAGACAGACAGACACAAACACACTCGCACGTGACATACCACACAACCCTCCTCGCCAAAGTTACACAGGAGATAAAAATTAATTACGCAAATGGATGGACGACAAGCGCGGGTAGACAGATCAAAGGTGGTAAAAATATTAATTAATCACGTTAATATGTCGCCTTCCGGATATGTAAATGATTTTCCCTGAACTTGGAGGATGTAGCAAGCGGCTCGGAGCTCTACAAACTGATATTCTTCTTGTGCCTCTCGTTGTTGTTTTTCCTATTTTTCAGTTTTCCAATATCAGATTTTAACTTTTTTTAGCGTAATATATATTTTTCTTTCTCTTTTTTTTCTTTTCTTTTTCTCGACACTAGAAATTTACCAACTGATATTCTTTTTGTTTTCTCTTATTTTTTCATATATTTTTTCTGTCTCTTCTTCCTTTCCTTACTCGCAACTCTAGAAATTTATCAACTGGGTTTTTTTTTTTTCGTTTTCAAACAATGTCAGATTTTAACTTCATCTCGATAATGCGGATCAGTTCTCGTCACCTTACTGAAAAATGGATATCAAAGTGTTAGAATCGGTACGGAGGAGGATGACAAAGATGATTCACGGGTTAAGAAACTTGCCATATAAGGAAAGACTTAAACAAAAAAGAAGAAGAGGGGGGAGGAAGGAAGGAAAGGAGGAAGAAACGAGAAGGGAGACCACGTGCAGGAAATGAGGAATGATAGTAGAAGGGAAAGGAAAAAAGGAAGAGAAAACGAAGAGGAAAGAAGAAACGGAGGAGAAAATCTTGCATTCTCTAGAAAGGCGAAGGGTGCGAGGAGACTTGATCGAGGCTTATAAATGGATGAAGGGCTTTAATAAGGGGGATGTTAATGAGGTTTTGATGGTAAGAGAGCCGGGTAGGACACGTAGTAATGGGTTTAAACTCTATAAATTCAGATTCAACAACAAGCACAACAAAGTGATGAATGAGCTGAGCAGGCGTGGCGTGGATGTGGTGAATACCAATATGATAGACACATTAAAAAAAAGGTTACATAAATTCATGGATAGTAAAATTATATCAACCACAACACTAACCATCACCCACCAACAACACCCTTCCCTCCCCCTCAAACACCCTTCCTCTTCTCCCCACCAACTCTCCCCCTCCAGCTCAACTCTCCCCTCCCCTTCCTAACACCCCATTTCCATCCCCACAACTCCCTCCCCATTCATCAACTCTCCCCTTTTTCTCTCTCCTCCCCTCCCTCCACCAACACAACCCCCTCCCCTACCCTCAACTCCCCGCTCCCGTTCCCCACACCCTCTTCCCCATCCCTTGTCTCCCCTCTTTTCCTCCCCCCTCCCCCCCACACATAAGCGAAAGATCCTGGAAACACATCAGACTATTAGACGTAATTGAAGAAACGGGAACGCTGACAGACAGACAGACAGACAGACAGACAGACAGGCAGACAGACAGACGGACGGACGGACGGACCGGTTGGGACGTGACTGTGTGTGAAACTCTTCATAAAATATTTCCTTCCAGCACAAGAGAAATATTCCCTGGAGGAGGAGGAGGAGGAGGAGGAAGAGGAGGAGGAGGAGGCAAGTGTGAAGAGAGTGTGTGTGTGTGTGTGTGTGTGTGTGTGTGTGTGTGTGTACCAATAACACACACACACACACACACACACACACACACACACACACACACACACACATTTAAAATACACAAATCCACCCATCCATTCATCCATCACAAATTTAAATCCCCATCACCACCACCACCACCACCACCACTACCACCTCCAAAATCCTCTTCTCCCCATCCTTAATACTCCCTTCCTTCTTACCCACATCTTCCTTCCTTCCTTCCTTCCTTTCTTCCTTCCTCCCCACCTCCTTACCTTGCCCTTCCCCCCCTTCCTTTTCAGATATTTCTTCATTTTTCTCTCTCCCTCCCTTCTCCTTCCCTTCCTTTTCGTCTCCTTCCTTTCTTCCATTTTTTTTCTCTCATTCATTTCTTAATTTCTTTCTCACATTATTTTTATCTTCCCTTCCTTCCTCTCCCGCATCTCTCCTCTTCTTTCTCCTTCGCTTTTCTTCCTCCTCAACCCCCTCCCCATTCCTTCGTCCCTCTTTACCTTCCTCCCTCGCTTCTCTCCCTTCCTTCTCTTCCACCTCCCTATTCCTCTGTTCCACCCTTCCTCTACCTTCCTCTCCCTTTCTTCCCCCTACCTCCCCATTCCTTCGCCCCTTCCTTCCTCTTTCCCTTCCTTCCCTCACTGCTTCCTCTCCTCCACCCCTCCCAGCCGAGCCCAGTTCTCTCCCACTTGTCCTCAATCCTATTTCATCGGGAGAGCTCTGATCATGGGGGAGAGGAGGAGGAGGAGGAGGAGGGGGAGGAGGAAACATGGAAACATGGAAACATGGAAATGCAGGCAACAGAAAGCCTATTGGCTCATTACGTGGCTGCCCGCTTTGGTGATTTAATCTGCTCGACAGCCACTTGGGGCCTGGGGAGCAGATGAAAGCACCTCGACATTGAGGAGCAGATGAAAAGCACCTCGATATTGAGGAGCAGATACAAGAACATAGAAATACAGAGAGACTGGGAGAGGACGAGTGGCCTACACAGGGCAGCCCCAGAATCCCCCCTAACACTCACGGTGGGTGAGGTGTAGTTTCAGGGGCACAGGTGGAGGCTTGATCCTCGTTTTACCGGCGGTACTAGGCACGCACCAGTAACCTGTCACCTTACTGCACCCACACCTCACTCCACCTGTCATGCGGACATTAACTGTTGCTTTACTCTATTGTTGACTTACGCTACTTGCAATCTAGGCTGTGGGAGAGAATTATATGAATATAGGTTGAGGTCTTGCTGCAATCTGTCTGAAAACATGCACCTCAATATTCAGTTCACTCCTGACGCAGCGAAGTGACGGTCGATTCTATATTTGAAGGAGTTGATGGTATACGCATTTACTACTTCTGAAGGAAGATTGTTCCAGTGACGAATGACTCGGTTTGAAAAGAAAAAGGAGGAGGAGGAGGTGGTGGTGGTGGTCGTGGAGGAGGTGGAGAAGGAAGAGTAGAAGGTGGAGAAGGAAGAGGAGGATGTGGAGAAGGAAGAGGAGGAGGAGGAAGAAGAGGCGGTGGTGGGTGAGTGAGTGGTGTTGATGGAGGTGGTGTGTGGTGTTGGTGAAGGAGTAGGAGGAGGAGGAAGAGGAGAAGGGGAGGAGATGGAGAAGGAAGAAGAAAAGGGGGAGATGGTGAAAGTGGGTGGTGGTGGTGGTGGTGGTGGTGGTGGAAATGGTGGTGGTGGTGGTGGTGGTGAAGGTGGTGGTGGCGGTGGTGGTGGTGGCGGTGGTGGTGCTAATTTCTCAGCCACGCCAGGCTCCAGCACGCTCCCGTACCCTTAATCTGACAATTTGGTGTTCGTGGGTAACGTTGATATGCGGGCCGCGGGAGGGACGTGGAGGCGCGGAGGAAACCAGGAGGAAAGGAGGAGGATAGGAGGAAAGGAGAAGAAAGGAGGAGGACTGGAGGAAAGGAGAAGAAATGAGGAGGATAGGAGGAAAGGAGGAGGACAAGAGGAAAGGAGAAGAAAGGAGGAGGATAGGAGGAAAGGAGAAGAAAGGAGGAGGATAGGAGGAAGGGAGAAGAAAGGAGGAGGATAGGAGGAAAGGAGGAGGACAAGAGGAAAGGAGAAGAAAGGAGGAGGATAGGAGGAAAGGAGAAGAAAGGAGGAGGATAGGAGGAAAGGAGAAGAAAGGAGGAGGATAGGAGGAAAGGAGGAGGATAGGAGGAAAGGAGAAGAAAGGAGGAGGATAGGAGGAAAGGAGAAGAAAGGAGGAGGATAGGAGGAAAGGAGAAGAAAGGAGGAAGATAGGAGGAAAGGAGAAGAAAGGAGGACAGGAAGAAAGGAGGAGGATAGGAGGAAAGGAGAAGAAAGGAGGAGGATAGGAGGAAAGGAGAAGAAAGGAGGAGGATAGGAGGAAAGGAGAAGAAAGGAGGAAGATAGGAGGAAAGGAGAAGAAAGGAGGACAGGAAGAAAGGAGGAGGATATGAGGAGAAGAAAGGAGGAGGATAGGAGGAAAGGAGAAGAAAGGAGGAGGATAGGAGGAAAGGAGAAGAAAGGAGGAAGATAGGAGGAAAGGAGAAGAAAGGAGGAGGATAGGAGGAAAGGAGAAGAAAGGAGGAGGATAGGAGGAAAGGAGAAGAAAGGAGGACAGGAAGAAAGGAGGAGGATAGGTGGAAAGGAGAAGAAAGGAGGAGGATAGGAGGAAAGGAGAAGAAAGGAGGAGGATAGGAGGAAAGGAGAAGAAAGGAGGAGGATAGGAGGAAAGGAGAAGAAAGGAGGAGGATAGGAGGAAAGGAGAAGAAAGGAGGAGGATAGGAGGAAAGGAGAAGAAAGGAGGAGGATAGGAGGAAAGGAGAAGAAAGGAGGACAGGAAGAAAGGAGGAGGATAGGAGGAAAGGAGAAGAAAGGAGGAGGATAGGAGGAAAGGAGAAGAAAGGAGGAGGATAGGAGGGAAGGAGAAGAAAGGAGGAGGATAGGAGGGAAGGAGAAGAAAGGAGGAAAGGAGGAAGAAACGAGAAGGGAGACAGCGTGCAGGAAATGAGGAAGGATAGTTAAAGGAAAAGGAGAAAAGGAAGAGAAAACGAAGAGGGAAGAAGAAAAGGAGGAGAAAAGAAGAAAGAAGCGAGGAAAAAAGGATGAAAGGCGTAGACGAAAGGAAGAGAAAACGAGGAGGAAAGAAGAAGGAAAACGAGACAGAAATAAGGACAGGAGGAAAGGAGGAAAAAAGGATGGGTAAAGAAATATGAAAGTGTGTGTTAAGAGGCAGAGTGTTTGTGTGTATGTGTGTGTGTGTAGCTCGTGTGTGCATAAGAAAAAAAGGACGGAAAACCACAAAGAAAAAGCGAGAGAGAGGAAAAGAGATTGAACAGTGTGAAATAAAGACAGGTGAAGAGAAGTGTATGAGGATGTGTGTGTGTGTGTGTGTGTGTGTGTGTGTGTGTGTGTGTGTGTGTGTGTGTGTGTGTGTGTGTGTGTGTGTGTGTGTGTGTGTGTGTGTGTGTGTGTGTGTGTGTGTGTGTAGCTCTTACGTATGCATGAAGGGAGATGAAGAAACACAGTGAGAGTGAGAGAGTAAACGGGATTAGGAGCAAAAAAAATCAGTTTCTTTGAAGGAGCAAAGATAAAGGAGGAGAGCGGGATAACGACAGGGAGGGAGGAGCGAAGATGACACACCACGTACACTCAAGACAAACAAAGACTACTCCCTGCCAGGGTTGGACATTGAATAAATACACGTGTAATAATAGTAAATGAATTATTAAGGCGAATGCAATGAAGCCAAAATAACACAGGTAAGAAACGAAACGAAGATTAAAAAGATCGAATATAAAAAAGTATAAGGTAAAAAACTTAAAACTCGTAGAGGTAGAAAATGGCAGACAGAAAAGGTAAAGGTAAATAGAAAAGGAAATATAAAAGGAAAACGGGGAGGCGGTGGCTGAGTGGTCTGCGTGCAGGCGCGGCGTCCAGGACGCAGGTTTGCATCCCGCCCGCCGCCACAAGCTGGCAATTTTTCAGTCACCGCCGAGTGGCCAAAGAATACCCACGTGCTGCCCTGAAGACCACCTGTCAACCCGGACTCTAGATTTTCTCTAAAAGAGGAGCAAACATGAGCTCCGGGGGCACCATGAGCCACGCAAGATGGTGCCACTATAAAACACTCGCCTGCGCCATAACTAGCTGGGGCCGATCAACAGGCCCCATCAAGAAAGCCTATCGGCGCCATAGGCGAAAAAAAAAGGTTGAAAATGAAAAAAGTTAGGGTAGAAACAGGTGAAAATTAAGGGTAAGGTGAGGAAGGTGATGAAGGCACAGGTGTGAAGGCGAGATTCCTGTCATGGTCTGCAAATGGAGGACAAGACTCGACGTTGAGGAAAATGGAAAAGCAGGAAAAATGAATGAAAGGGATGAAGAATGGCCTCGGGAATTGCTCGCTCCAACACCATAAAGAAAACACACGACCAAAAAATATGTGAAATTTACTTCTGTGACTGACATGAAAATAACAAGAATAAGAGAACAAGGAAAGGAAAGATAGATCAATGAATGTAAATAAAAAAGCAAGCATAGTAAGTAGACGGTTGAGTAGAGGGCTTTATTTCTATTTATTTTTCGTTGCCCCTGAGCTGCTTCCTTTACTGTAAAAATCAAAACAAATCAATCTTCACATAAATCAGATTAGCCAAACACTCCATCACACATACAACGAAAAGACTAAACCCTCCCAGCATCCACCGCTTCCTCTTTCTCTCTCCCTTCCTCCCTTCTCTTCCCTCCTACCCTCCCTTCCCCCTCCTCCCCATCTCCCAGCATCCACCAGTTTCTCTCCCTTCTTCCCCTCTCTTCCCTTACCCTCCCTCCTTTCTCTTCCTTCTCCTCCACTCCCAGCATCCACTACTTCCCCTTCCTTCCTTCGTCCCTCCCTCCTTCCCTGCATCCCTCTTCTCCCCCTCTTTTCTTTGCATCCCCATCCCCTTCCAGTTCCAGTATCCACCATTTCCCCTCCATATCCCTCCCTCATTCTCTCCCACCTCTCCATCCCACGTCCCCAATCCTTTCCCTCCCTACCCCTCTTTCCTTCCCTTCCCTCCACTTCCCCTTCTCCCCTCTCTCCCCCTTTCCTTCCCTCCCTCTCCTAGTCCTCCATGCATCATCTCCTTCCTCACCTACACTCAAGGAGACGTCGCGGCCTTTGGATAAAGATGAATGACTTCGCAAATTTATTCAAAACGCCTACGAACCAACCTCTACTCCTTGCCCCCTTACTCCTCCTCCTCCTCCTCCTCCTGGTTCTCGTCTTCCTCCTCCTCTTCCTCCTCCTCCTCGTCCCGCGTCTCACCAATCAACATTACAGCGGCGCCGAAGCATCTATCTCACTCCGAAGTCGTTTCTCATTCTCGGTAATAGTTGGCAGTATTCTGTTTAGCCCGCCCGAGCGTCCCAGCCTAATGTAATGCTGTGCTGTGTTGTGCTGTGTTGTGCTAGGGTGCGGCGACCACCACCACCGCCACCACCACTGCCACCACCACCACCACCGCTACTACAACGATCACCACCACCACAACCGCCACCACCACCACCACCATAACTATAACGGTCTCCATCACCACGGCCACCACCACCACCACCACCACCATCGCTACTATCACGATCACCACCACTAGGTCATTTTGTTATAAAGAAAGTCTCATTAGTAAGGAAGCGAATATATTTTTTCTGAGTCAAGGCGTATGGTAGTTGTTCGGGGTTAGGTCAGGTTAGGTTTAGGGTATCTTCAAACACATGACTGCCAGCAACTTAAGTTTAAAATCAACAAAGAAAGACTTCAGTTTGTTATATAGAAAGTCTTATTAGTAAGGAAGCATATACGGATTATATTGGGTCAAGACGTATATAAGGTAATTTTTCGACACCACCACCACCAGAACAACCATATACCACAATTACCATCACCATCACCAATCAGATTAAAACATCCAGGAAAATAAAACAGGAGCGCACACACACACACACACACACACACACACACACACACACACGCACGCACAAACATCCCCTCCCCCCCCCCCCAACACACAGGCTCACTCCTCATTTACATTCAACCAACACCACCACCACCACCACCACCACCACGAGAAGGGGGGATATGGAAGAAGAAGAAGAGGAAGAGGAGGAAGAGGAGGAGGAGGAACACGCCGACGAGGAGGAAGAGAAAAAGGACGTGGAGGGGATGAGGACAAGAGGCAATTTTGGTGAACATGAAACCCAAATATATCTGAGCCATGTATTTACACCATAAACATCCGGCTTGGACACTTGTGAAATCGGTGATGCACTGGGAAAGAGAGAGAGCGAGGGGGAGGGGGAGGGGGAGCGAGAGAGAGAGAGAGAGAGAGAGAGAGAGAGAGAGAGAGAGAGAGAGAGAGAGTACAGAATATGAAATGAAGGAGGAGAATGATGTAGGAAAATAAAGATACTAAGGAATATAATGCAAATTCTCTCTCTCTCTCTCTCTCTCTCTCTCTCTCTCTCTCTCTTAAAAACTTAATTAATTAGTCACTTTAAATTATATTCTTTCCTTCCTTCCTTCCTTCCTTCCCTCCTACATTAATTATTCCTCCGTTCTTTCTTTTCTCCCTTTCTTCATTCGTTCTTTTATTACCGTGTCTCTTCCCCTCTTCCTCAATATCTTCCTCCACTCTCTAATTTCTTTCATTCCTTTCTTTCTTCCCAATATGACTTTCTTCCCTACTCCCTCTTTCCTTCCTTCCATTCCTTCCTCCCTTCCTTACTTCCTTCATTCCTTTCTTCCTTATTTCCTTCCTTACTGCCTACCTAATTTCTTTACATAATTTCCTCCTCTTTCCCTCGGTCCCTTTTTTTTATCTTTCCTTCCGTCCTTCCATCCCTCCTTCTTTCCTTCCTTCCTTATTTCTCTCCATGACTTTCTCTTCTCTTCCTTTCTCTTATCCTTCCTTTATTCCTTTCAACCTACTATTCTTCCTTCTTTCCTCAATCTCTTTCTAAATCTAATCCTACCATCCTTCCTCCCTTCCTTCCTTTCGTCTTTTTTGCCTTCCTTTCTTCCTTCCTTCCTTCTTTCCTCATTCCCTTCCATCCCTCCATTTCTTCCTTCCTCCCTCCATTCCTTCCTTCCTTCCTTCCTTCCAATCCCGGAGAAGACAACAACAGGTCGCCCCTATCACCTGGAGGCCAATCACCCAATCACCTGTTGAGTCGGAGCCAATCAAAGCTTCGGCCAGGTAAGACACCCTTCTAATCCCCTCTACTGCAGGTGATCTGACGGGATGATGAGGGCTCCTGTGTGTGTGTGTGTGTGTGTGTGTGTGTGTGTGTGTGTGTGTGTGTGTGTGTGTGTGTGTGTGTGTGTGTGTGTGTTTCCTTTATCTGTTTCATTCATCGTCTGTGTCTCTGTGTGTGTGTGTGTGTGTGTGTGTGTGTGTGTGTGTGTGTGTGTGTGTGTGTGTGTGTGTGTGTGTGTGTGTGTGTGTGTGTGTGTATTTACCTATTTTCACACCTCTAGCTCCTCTCTCTCTCTCTCTCTCTCTCTCTCTCTCTCTCTCTCTCTCTCTCTCTCTCTCTCTCTCTCTCTCTCTCTCTCTCTCTCTCTCTCTCTCTCTCTCTCTCTCTCTCTCTATCTCTCTCTCTCTTTCATCCAGTCTCCAATCATCTTCTTTCACCTGATAAACAATGACACAAGGAAGCAATGCGACTAATTAAAGCACCTTGCGACACCTGCTGCTAAGACGTCTTCCTACCTTTGACAGAATTAATTAGTCGATTCTGAGGTGAGTAGGTGAGGTATTTTTTGTCTTTCTGTGTGCGTGTAATTATATGGTTGGGAATCCTGACATAGTGTGACTTTACTTTGTTGTGGTTTCATTGGAATTGTTATTGTTGTTACTCTCTCCTTCCTACCCACTTCATAGGGAATGAATGAAGGAAGGAAGAAGGGAAGGAAGGAAACAATGGATATGAGATAGCTAGAAAAACAGATAGATAAATAGAATGAGATACAGAAAGGGATAATATAGCTGGATAGGTATAGATACAAAGAGAGAGAGAGAGAGAGAGAGAGAGAGAGAGAGAGGAAAAAGCATACACCAAAAATCGTAACAAACAGAAGAAATAATGAAAAAGAAAAAGATATCCGACGAAATATATATAAAAAAACGGTTAGGAAAAAAAAAACATATAAAAACAAAATAGGAAAGAAACTGAGAGAGAGAGAGAGAGAGCAAGGAAGAAAGATTCAGTCTGCAGGCGCGCGTCGCACACACTAATTTTGCAACTTTCTTTTATTTTCAAGATGTGTAAACTCGCGAGCCATTTAAGGGCGAAAGTTTCACCCTGGACCTCATCAAAGTGTCTTTACGCTCACGACTGACACGCCCAAAGGAGTTTATTGTGCGAGAGAGAGAGAGAGAGAGAGAGAGAAACTTACAGCCCTCCCCGTCCACCATTGTGTTCCTCATATCTAAAGTTGCCACGACTGTAGTCTCTCTCTCTCTCTCTCTCTCTCTCTCTCTCACCCACTCTCTCTCTCTCTCTCTCTCTCTCTCTCTCTCTCTCTCTCTCTCTCTCTCTCTCTCTCTCTCTCTCTCGGGTGTCTGGCACCCCGGGATAATAAACAGATCAGTGGCGGCACACAATCAATAAGACTCTCTCTCTCTCTCTCTCTCTCTCTCTCTCTCTCTCACTCTCTCTCTCTCTCTCTCTCTCTCTCTCATGAAACACAGACACAGAAAGCGGGAGGGAAAGAGAGAGAGAGAGAGAGAGTACCCCACGTGAATCTGCTTGCCTCTAATAGGGTGTAATGGGCTTAGTAATCTCTCTCTCTCTCTCTCTCTCTCTCTCTCTCTCTCTCTCTCTCTCTCTCTCTCTCTCTCTCTCTATCTATCTATCTATTTATCTTACACACACTACAAGTTTATAACATTCATACAAACACGAATTCACAAAACCCCCAAAACATCCTAACAAACAATTAAATAAAGAAATAAAAGAATAAATTTATCAGTAAACAAGTAAGTGTAGTTCGCTGATAAAGGAAATACAAAAGGAATAGGAAATAATTTAGTATACGATGAAATAATTTAATTTTCTATGGACTTCAATCTTTCCTCTGTGCTTTGAAACCTCTTCCTTTGTTTCCTATGTCACTTTTATGCTACTTCTTCTTTCCTCCTTAATTGCATGTGCTGTATTTTTAATTATCTCTTCCCTCTCGCATATATCTTCCCTTTCGCATATATTTGGCATTCTCTCTTCATCAGTTTCTCTATCTTTATCCTTTTCTCCTTTCTATCATTCCCTCGCTTCCTTTCTCTCTGTAGTTTTCAATTTTCTCATTTATTCTTTTCTCTTTCCTCTCTTTCGTATTTTATCCTTTTCTCTTCTCTCTTTCTCATTTTCATTTAATTCTTCCTTCTACTCTTTTTTATACGTCTCTTAGCTATTTTTCCTTCTTTCTCCTCTTTAGTAACTGCTTTCCTACATTCTTGTTTCTCTTTCTCTTCCAGCTTTTCCTCCTTTTCCTCCTCCTCTTCTCAACTTTTCTTTTCCATCCTTTTCGTTCGACCTGTTTATCTTGCCCTCCTCCTCCTCCTCCTCCTCCTCCTTTTCTTTCTATGTCTCCCTTCGCTCTGCATTACGAAGTGTGGATGAAGTCAACTAATTAATATTTGTATCTATGTCGCTATTGCATTGTATTTGACATGCCTCTCTCTCTCTCTCTCTCTCTCTCTCTCTCTCTCTCTCTCTCTCTCTCTCTCTCTCTCTCTCTCTCTCTCTCTCTCTCTCTCTCTCTCTCTCTCTCTCTCTCTCTCTCTCTCTCTCTCTCTCTCTCTCTCTCTCTCTCTCTCTCTCTCTCTCTCACACACACACACACACATGCACAGAAAGAGAACGCATCAAGCTTTGTCTGCCTGTGTGTGTACGTGCAAAGTCGTGTGTGTGTGTGTGTGTGTGTGTGTGTGTGTGTGTGTGTGTGTGTGTGTGTGACTTCCCCCACAGACTCACACACACACACACACACACACACACACACACAGACTCCCCGCACCCCCCAACCACAACCCCTTCCCCTCTCCACCTCCCTCCCACACAATCCCCTTCCTTCCCACCCCCACTCTCCTCCACACACTTCCTCCTCTCCCCCCCATCCCCCCCTCCCCGCTCCACACATCCCCCCACAAAAGGCATTCATCAGCGTGGAATGACGGAGCATTTAATTAAAACAAGAGATACTACCATATATCTCATTATGGACTTAATTTAGCGGGTCACCTGGTATCAATTAGCCGGCGAGAGCACTCCGTCGCCGGCCAGGTGTAATTAGCAGCCAGGGATTCATCAGGTGACTATGGTGATGGTGGTGATGATGATGGTGATGATGGTGGTGGCGAGGGTGGTGGTGTTTTTATTTTGGGTGATGATGTGATGAGTTCTTTATTGTGTGTGTGTGTGTGTGTGTGTGTGTGTGTGTGTGTGTGTGAGAGAGAGAGAGAGAGAGAGAGAGAGAGAGAGAGAGAGAGAGAGAGCAAAGACCGGAGCAGAGGAAACAGAAATTGAGAAGAACCACACATGAAGCTAACAAAAAGAAACTTGTGTGTGTGTGTGTGTGTGTGTGTGTGTGTGTGTGTGTGTGGGCGAGGTGGCATGAATTCGTCTTTCCTTCCAATTCAATCATTTAGGGGCGGAGGAAAGTCTTGTTTGTTTGCTTCGTCAACAAGAACCTCGGGGCGTCCAGCGTGGAGGCGAGGTATTAAAATTCAGATCAAGTGTTGCCCTTCACTCCCCACCCGGAGAGAGAGAGAGAGAGAGAGAGAGAGAGAGAGGGACGGAGCCAGACACAGATAAATATATAAGCAAACAGACAGATAGAGGCAGATTCACATACAGACAGACATACAAGCAGAGGGATGAAAATAATAAAAAAAGGAAAAATAACAAAGAAAATGAGCATAAATGTGTGTGTGTGTGTGTGTGTGTGTGTGAGAGAGAGAGAGAGAGAGAGAGAGAGAGAGAATAGTAAGTTGACAGATCTTTAAGTTCCTCCTCGTAACAATATCTACTTATCTACTTATTAAATTGTCGTCTTTCTTAGCCTATTATTCCTATTTTAAGACCATTTCAATATACTCTAAACTAAATTCTTACATGTATACAATTTCTACAGTCTCCCTCTATCATTTATGTGTATGGAATAAGAGAAACCGAAATTAAATGACAAGCTATCCTATATTTTGAAAGGCGTTGCTGTTTTGACTTAGTGATATTGCGTGATGGTGGAAGAGTAGTAGTAGTAGTAGTAGTAGCAGCAGTAGTAGTAGTAGTACTAGTAATAGTGGTAGTAGTAGTAGTAGTAGTAGTAGAAGTAATAGTAGTAGTAGTAGTAGTAGTAGTAGTAGTAGTAGTAGAAGTAGTAGTAGTGGTGGTTATACGTAAACTACATGAAAAGAATTATTCCCCAAGAGTAGTGGTTATAGAAGTAGTAGTAGTAGTAGTAGTAGTAGTAGTAGTAGTAATGCACTAATAAGCAACTTCTTCCAACGAATATGTATCATCCGCCATATTGGTCAGAGTTTTGTTTTGATATTCCATCGTACGCTATCGGACAGCGGCCAAACCTCCCCTGCTGGACACGAATGATATGGAGTGAACCGCCGTCCTCCAGCAAACCTAATTAAGCCATTCATGTTATAGACGAAACCACCACCATACCACTTCGGGTAACTCTTTATCTTCCTTAAAGCACAGCCTGTATTTATTTTTTTTCTCTTATGGTCTAAGTCATTCAGCTGGTCATTTTTCATTTATTCATTATTATTCAGGGAGTTATTTTTCTGTTTCCAAGAGTTAATCTATTTGACATTCACCTGAGGATGTTTTCATATGTATTTTATGACGTTTATCAATTTGTATTTTTAAAAATATTCTGGTCACGGACCGACAGACGAATAAACAGGCAATGGAACGGGCAACAACGAAAGCATTACTACCCTCCTCGCTAGGCGGAAACAAGCGTTAATTACAGCTAATTTACGGAATCCAAGGAGACATACCATGCCGGCCGTGGGAAGCAATGCTGTCACACCGCGGGGCACTCGATGCAGGCCACACGATGCATGGGACAGGTGTCAAAGCGGACAGTGGACGGTGAGGTGAAGAGTGTGAAGTGGGTGGAGAACCGTTGCGGAACTTCTGTTGGGAGGAGAGATTGTGTTAGATGGTTAGATAGTTAGTTCACGGACCCAGCTTACTGGTATAGTATTAATCATGAGAAAAATATCTACAGAACAATTGCTGTCCATCACATTGGTTTGAAAAAGATACACCTATTTAAATTAAGAAAACCAAAACTCGATTACAAGGCCCCCCGCTAACCATCAAACAGGCTGATGTGTAAACTACCCTACTACTAGTTTAGAAGCGGTTGAGGTAGGCATCGTAGGTGGTTAGGTAACTGTTCAGATGGTTATGTTACTAGATACCGTTCGTTCATTTATCGGCCTGAACAACACTACGACAGAGCGCAGGCAATTCATTACTCTTATTGCTCCACCCAGGAAGGTGACTATTACGGCTCTATCTGACGAATATAAACCGACTGATAGTGTTTACAATATTATAGTCTTAAGATAATGAGATTGAAAGTTAACTGGAATACAATCTAGATAACTGCCATGATAAGTAGATAAGATGTATGCTAGATAGATAATTACTGCCCGAAACTTATAACGTAGCAAATAGTTGATAATTCTAAAATCTTGAATTTAAATTAGATCAGATGTAATTGGTATAGCATATAGTAGATAGTAACATTCATAGATAACAAGTGCAGTATATAGGTAATTATTGCATTCAAGACATAGTTAAAGTAGATAGTTGATGTTACTTCTGCAGTCTAATTGCAGGACATAATAAATACGATACTAAGAGAAATGCAACGAGGGTAGTCAACTAACATAACTCAGTATTTACACACAACATGACTAGGACACTTACGGCACTGAGAAACGAAGATGACAATGACAGAAAACCTTGAATGTTACTTGATGACACACACACACACACACACACACACACACATGCGCGCGTCGCCACCTTGAGTTTCCAAGTGTCGCTTTTACCGTTATCTCCATGGCGTGTGACTTTCGGTTTTATAATAGTGTACATATAAAACTTGGACAGGATAACACATTCAAATACATATCATCTCATTCCTATCTCACTATACGGCCCAAGAACACTTATTAACCTTCTTTTTATTGTTTATACATATAGTTACCCTGTGATGCAACTATTTCCAACGATTTTAGTGGCCTGCGAGACAAAGTAGTAACCTCAGAGAATGCAAAGAATGGTGAATGGTGAAGCTTTTTATTCTTTATGTTCTTAGCTTAGCGGCCTGAAGACATAATTATAACTTGAGAATACTAAAGGATGAATACTATAAAAGGGATACAGTTATACATATATTGGCCATGTGAAGACTTTTTTTCCTTATGTTCTTAGCTTAGCGGCCTGAAGACATAATTATAACTTGAGAATACTAAAGGATGAATACTATAAAAGGGATACAGTTACACATATATTTGCCATGTGAAGACTTTTTTCCTTATGTTCTTAGCTTAGCGGTCTAAAGACATAATAATAACTTGAGAATACTAAAGGATGAATACTATAAAAGGGATACAGTTATACATATATTGGCCATGTGAAGACTTTTTTTCCTTATGTTCTTAGCTTAGCGGCCTGAAGACATAATAATAACTTGAGAATACTAAAGGATGAATACTATAAAAGGGATACTGTTATATATATAGTTTCATTGTGAGAGCTAGTATGTACACCGATATTAGCTTAGCGGATTGCATGACGAAAAAATAACGTTAGAGAATATACTATGGAAAGGATACTGTAGAGGGGATATCATATTTACATATATTTACATAGGAGGGGTACTGTAGCAGGATCGAGGGCCATCTTAACAATGTAAAGGTGTTAATGATGGGGCAGACACCTGTACTGGAATATATAAAGATAGAAATTATTAAAAGGGAAACGGAACACATCATACAAAGAACAACTTTCTCTCTCTCTCTCTCTCTCTCTCTCTCTCTCTCTCTCTCTCTCTCTCTCTCTCTCTCTCTCTCTCTCTCTCTCTCTCTCTCTCTCTCTCTCTCTCTCTCTCTCTCTCTCTCTCGATTTACATAAGCAGGACACCTTTTTTATTGAGAGAGAGTGAGAGAGAGAGAGAGAGAGAGAGAGAGAGCAAACCCTTCATTAATTGCGAATATAAAAAAAACAATAGTAGTTGCGCGAAGCCATAAAGAGGAATGTAATTTTGGTCGAGAGTTTAATGCAACAAGATCACGTGAACGCTCTTATGTCATCCCAATAAGAGTACTCAACCCCCCCTCTCTCTCTCTCTCTCTCTCTCTCTCTCTCTCTCTCTCTCTCTCTCTCTCTCTCTCTCTGTATCTATCTATCTACCGATCTATCTCTATCTATCAATCTATCAATCTATCTATCTACTTCCATCTCCCTCTTTCTACCTGTGTCTATTTATCTATCTACGAGTATCTATCTACCTCCATCTCCCTCTTTCCATCTGTGTCTATCTATCTATCTATCTATCTATCTATCTATGTATCAATATCTTTTTCTAACTGATAATTTTCGCCTCTCTAAAAATTATACACACATTCATTTTCGCCCTAATATAATCCTTCAAACTATACGGCCAAGAATACTTACTATCCTGTCTTCTATCGTTTATGCTTCACGTATTTTCTCTCCTACTATTATCTCCTCAGTTTATTATGCGATAAGGAATCTCCACTAGTCTAGGTTATTACGAGAACACAGCAGGTGAATATTAACAAGGGCAATACCTGGAGGCGGCGAATCACTAAACACCTGAGACAATAACAGAAACAAGATACACAAGAACAACTTTTCTCTCTGACTCATTGAACTGAAGAAACGTTATACTTATTCAGCTTTTTTTTGGATTTTTATTGCTCGGCTTTGAAATTGGTATCGATAGAGGATGTTAATAAGAGGAGGTGGTGAAGGAAGAGGAGGAGAACGAAGAGGAGGAGGAGGTGGTGGAGTTTTAGGTGATGGAGAAGGAGGAGGAGGAGGAGGTGGGGAAGGGAAAGGGGACGGAAGAATAGGAAGAACAGAACGATGAAGACGATAACGAAGAAAAAGAAAAGAAAAAGAAGAAGAAAAAAGAAGAAGAAGAAGAAGAAGAAAAAGAAGAAAGAAAAAAAAAGATGAAACAAAGGAACATCAGCACCATCACCACCACCAACAACAAAAACAACAAAAGAACTGCAGATATTCAAAGACAAAGTTAAAAAAAAAAATGGACAGAGTAAGTAACGTGAGTCAGTGAGTGGGCGAGTAACCGAGTGAGTGGGCGAGTGAGTGAGGGGAAAACAAAGTGACACATCCCCTCAGTGAGACACGGAGCACGAGGCACGCGAGGGGAAAGGTGTGAGTGAGGTGTGCGCAGGTGTATAGGCGGGGCGGGGGGCACCTGGAACGAGGGGACACAGTTTTCAGGTGACCGCCAGTACCTTCATCAACCCCTCACCGCTACCTTGTCCCTCTAATCCCCGGGTAAAAAGATCAATATAACACCGCCTCCTCCAATCAGCAGGTAGAGTATGTGTTCAATCTCATTCCGTACAGGCAGTATCACAATTAATCATATCACATCACAGGTTAAAAGAGCTATCATCAGTGCCTCCTTGAGCCCTATATTACTTCAGTCTCCCTTCTAATCCCCAGGTACAAAAGATCAACATAGCACTGCCTCTGTTCAATCCGTATAGTCGGTTAGTAGTCACACTGAATCACATGACATCACAAGTTAAAGAAGCTATCACAAGTACCTCTCTCAACTCTTCACTACTTCTTTGTCCATCCTAATCCCCGGTAACAGAAGAATCAACATAGCACTGTCTCTCCCCATCCGCAGGCAGGGTATGTTTTCGATCTGTTCGGACATTTTGCAATCACATGAAGGTTAAAAGTTATCGCCAGTGCCTCTCTACACAAACAGAGTCCAAAACTAACGCTACGGGAGGCAAAAAGGTGCTAACCAGTTTGAGATACCTGAGAATATTCTTGTGTGTATTTGGTTACTATATATAAATCGTTTTTAGATCATTTGAAAACAGACAAACAGACAGGCAAAAAGACAGACAGATAAACAAACGAACAGCGACGAAAAAAAATATACCCCTCCTGGCAATATAGAAGACAATAATAATAATAATTATAATAATAATAATAATAATAATAATAATAATAACAATAATAATAATAATAATGATAATAATAATAATAATAATAATAATAATAATAATAATAATAATAATAATAATAATAATAATAATAATAATAATAATAATAATAATAATAATAATAATAATAATAATAATAATAATAATAATAATAATAATAATAATAATAATAGTAATAAAACGTGAATGAACTACAAAAAGGAATAATCAATTTTTATCAATTTCTTCTTAACCTTACAAATGCAGAAAACTTTTTGATGTCTAAATATTAAAACAGTTTGAGATTTGTAGGACAGACATGTGTGTGTGTGTGTGTGTGTGTGTGTGTGTGTGTGTGTGTGTGTGTGTGTATCACTATAAGTAGACACGCCTTGCTAAATTAGGGCGGGTCAGACGACACACACACACACACACACACACACACACACACACACACACACACACACACACACACACGTAGCAGCTAATACACTTACTCACCTGTAGCTAATCTAATCTAATTCCAGGTAAGTTCTCGCCCCGCCCACAGGTAACCGAAAGAGAAAAAAACATGTAGCACTTTGTTAATGACGCTTAATTATTTCTTTTTTATATATTAACATTTTCAGAATTTAATAGAGAGAGAAACTAATGCAATATATGCCTGAAAATTAATTACGTTGGACATTTGATAGCACCGGTCTGGAGAAGGTCGAGTGTATTCGTTTTTGTCTGTCTGTCTGTCTGTCTGTCTGTCTGTCTCTCTGTCTGTCTACTTGTCTTTTTGTCTGTTACCAAAATATCCCTAAAAAAGATTGATGTATTATAACCGAATGCATAAAAGAACATCCTTAAGAAATAATCCGCGAAAACAATGACTTAATGATGGCGAAAGAATGATGAAAACTGACTGAGTAAATAAACTGACTGACTGACTGAATTAATATGATAAAAACTGACTGACTGACTGACTGATGGCCGCCTTCCGAATCAAAGTCCAGTCAACATGGCGGCGATACGTGGTCTTTGAAACATGCTCCTTCTATTTTTTTTTATCTATGTTTAGTTTTGCGTCGATTGCGTTAGAATAAAAAATAAAACTGATGAAATTGCACACACACACACACACACACACACACACACACACACACACACACACACACACACACACACACACACACACACACACACACACGTATACGATTCTCATTGCATAGAGAAAAAAAAGTATTCAATGACATTACTGAAACCATAAGTCCATCAGCGTGGTGGTAAGAGTGATATAACTAAATTATTGTCCGCTCTCTCTCTCTCTCTCTCTCTCTCTCTCTCTCTCTCTCTCTCTCTCTCTCTCTCTCTCTCTCTCTTCTGAATTCGTTTGTATGGGTTAAGAGAGAGAGAGAGAGAGAGAGAGAGAGAGAATGCTCATATCCCCTCCATAAAAAAGACTAAGAGCTAATGATTAAAATCTTTGTTTGTTTCCTTTGACCATCTCTCTCTCTCTCTCTCTCTCTCTCTCTCTCTCTCTCTCTCTCTCTCTCTCTCTCTCTCTCAACGAAAATAACAACTAGCACCCTCACAAAATTCCCCTCCCCCTCCTCCTCCTCCTCCTACCCCTCTTCCTCCTTTTCCTCTTCCTCCTCCTCCTCCTCCTTCTCCTACTACTACTACTACTACTACTACTACTACTACTATTACTATTACCACTACTCTAATTAATCGACATGACACACTTTCGTTTCCTTCCGTGACTCAAGCAAGATAAAGTAGTGACGTGAAGTGATGAAAAATAAATATCGTAAATACGGCATACACGTAATACGTAAATACGCGCTTTTCTTATTACATTTAGTCTAGTGAGGATTAGTATTTCTTTTTACATATTTAATTTTCAAGCGTTTGTGTTTGAGGATGTTTTTTTTATGTTTATCTGTATGTTTTCTTGTATGTCTCTTGTATGCTTTCTCTCTTCTTTATTTTATTTTTGCGTGTTGCCTATAGCGCCGGTAGGCTGTCTTGAGGGGCCTCTTGGGCGGTCCCAGCTCGTTGTTGACGCAGGCGAATTTTATTTATAGTGGCTGCCGTGATGTGTGACTCTGGCTTAGCCCATGCTGCCCCCGGTGCTCCACTTGAGCACAGTCGCTGAAGTTACGGTTGTTTGAAGATCCATACAGCACCGAGTTTTTACATTCCTTTAATATTCTAGCCTTTGTGTATAATCAGATTTTCTCATGTTTTTTTTTTTATCTTTTCCTGTATAGTCTCGCATGTTTCTTGTATGTTTTTTAATCATTCTATATATACATTTTTTAGCCTCTATGTTTGGGTAGTTCCTTTTTATGTCTTTTAGTTATTGTATGTTAAATTAGGTCGTTCGTATTCTCCTTTTTCTCACGACCTTCTCTTGTCTGTTATTACGGCAACGCTTCTCTTCCCTTCCCCTTCACCGCCTTATCTTTCGCTCCATCAAAGCTAATTTTTCCTTCCTTTCGTATTCCGGTCAACAAGGAGTCAGGAGCTGGCATGAATGTTTTACCTGACGCTATGTGTGTGTGTGTGTGTGTGTGTGTGTGTGTGTGTTAATGCTTTTGTGATTGCGTTAAAAATAGCGAGTAGTATGTGTTTACTTTCCTCCTCCTCTTCCTTCTCATACTACTACTACTATTACTACTACTACTACTACTACTACTACTACTATTACTACTACTACTATTACTACTACTACAATTTACCCTACCACTACTACGTACACTGCTAATTTTCTAATATCTCTATTAACGAATAAAATAAACATGCACTCCGATAACAATCTCCTCTTTCTCCCAGCGTACATATCAAGTCCGTTACAAGATAATAATGCGATCCGTGAAATCCTTGCGTATGGCGGGCGATTTACCGTACACTGACCCTATCATACGATGGGTTGAACAGGGAAGTGTTTTCAGGCAACCCAAAACAGGTGATGAAAAATATATATCGTAACATCGCATACATGGAATACGTAATAAGCGCTTTTTTATTACGTTTAGTCTGGTAAGGACTCGTATTTCTGTTTATATATACATTTAATTTTCTAGCGCTTGTGTTTGTATAAGACGAACATTTTAACCCAAAACATATAAGAAGAGGAATTTCACCCTAAACAATACTTTTAGGGGACAAAACAGCATAATGTACAGTATTACACACCGTAACTGTGGTGTGTAGCCTTTGACCCTGAGCTCCGTTTTAAAATGCATGCAATGGAGTTTTTACTGACTACGCTATCGTTTTACAGAGGGTTATGAATATTAATTATCCTTTACTTTGAGACTGAGAGTGGTTTGAAGTGTGGGGGAGGCATTTTCGACTTCTGTCCTGTTGATTTAGGAGTAAGGCGGGGGGTGTCCTTGCCCCATCGCTTTTCAACTCTTGTATCAGGTTGCAGTGGGTTGAACTTTATCGAACAATCGCAAGACATCCTTCGCTTGTGTTACAGAGTGTAGTGGGCGGCCTGGGCGTGTGTGTAGGCGGAATGATCGAGCTTCGGGACTACAGGGTGGGCGGGGAGGGTGTGAAGCCCGCCAAAGAATGCAAGACGCGGCCCGCCACCACGAGTCCTCCAGGAAGTCGCTTCGCTGAAATCTCCATTGCAGGTAAGACGCAAGACCTCGCAGGTAAACAAGAGAGAACTAAATTCCATCTTTGTCTTTTAGAACTTTCTACCTTATTTTTTGTCTATATGAAAAAGCGTGATGTGTTCTTTAATATTTTTTTTCTTTCGTTCGTTCCTTTCTTCCTTTCTTCCACTTTTTTTATTTCTTTTTCTTTATTCTCTTTTTTTTTCTTTCTCTTTCATTATTTCCTTCCTTCCTTCCTTCCTTCCATCCTAGCTTCCTTCTTTCCTTCCTTCTTTCCTTTCTTCCTTCCTTCCTTCCTTTCTTCCTTCCTTTCTTCCTTCCATCCTTCCTTCCTTCCTTTCTTCTTCCCTTCCTTCCTTCCTTTCTTCTTCTCTTCCTTCATTCCTTCCTTCCTTAATCTATCTATTTTTCAGCGCATTATTCCTCCTTGGTCTCTCTTCTGTACCACCAAAAGCAAAGGTCCAAAACAGTGTCTCCCTCAGGCATGTCCCGCGCGTGTGTGTCGTCGTGTCCCCGGGCGCAGCGCGGCGTGTGGACCCTGGCGCTGCTCACCTGCACCGCCCTGATGACGGCGCAGGTGTGGGACCGACTCACCTATTACCTGTCCACCCCCGTGACGGTCAACGTGCGCGTGACGAGGAACCAGACGCTCAGGGTAGGTGGGTAATGGTGGTGGTAAGTGAGGTAGTAGTGGTAGTACTGGTGGTAGTAGTCGTGGTAGTGATGGTGGTATGGTAGTAGTAGTAGTAGTAGTAGTAGTAGTAGTAGTAGTAGTAGTAGTAGTAGTAGTAGTAGTAGTAGTAGTAGTAGTAGTAGTAGTAGTAGTAGTAATAGTAGTAGTAGTAGTAGTAGTAGTAGTAGTAGTAGTAGTAGTAGTAGTAGTAGTAGTAGTAATAGTAGTAGTAGTAGTAGTAGTAGTAGTAGTAGTAGTAGTAGTAGCAGTAGTAGTAGTAGTAGTAGTAGTAGTAGTAGTAGTATACCACCTTTTCTATTAACCTTTCAGTTCCTTTCCTTTGCAAACCACTGCCTTCCTTTACGTCCTTCACTCTATACTCCAACAATCTATCTCATATCCTTTCCTTTGCAAGCCATTATTATACTTTTCGTCAAGCCTTCTATAACCAAGAAATCAATCTATTAATTCCTTTCCTTTGCAAACCAATACTTTCCTTTCTGTTCTTCCCTTTATTACGAACCACTGTCTCTCCATTCCTTTCCCTTGCAAACAATTATTCTCCAATACGTCCTTTTTTTCTAAACATAAATACTCTCTCCAACAGTTTCCAATCGTCTCCTTCTGCAACAAAAACCGCTTCAACATGACGGCGGTGCGGCAAATGCAGGAGGAGCGAGCAGAGCGCCTTGGGGAGACCAATTCCTCGGAGGTGGCGACGTGGGACATACCTGACCTCCTGGACGATGAGGACATGGACGCCGCCAAGGTCTGGACCCGCACCTCCCATGGCCTGGATCGCATGGTGAAGGAGGTGAGGGCGAGGAGGAGGAGGAGGAGTAGAAGGCTTGATTTGTATAGACTTGGAGGGTTTGATAATGCATTCTCAATACACCTGAAAAGAAGGAAAGATATATGAAGCAAATTATGAGAGAGAGAGAGAGAGAGAGAGAGAGAGAGAGAGAGAGAGAGAGAGAGAGAGAGAGAGAACTGTGTGTGTGTGTGTGTGTGTGTCAGTCGTTCATCCTGCTTAGTGTCAATATACATTCCATTTCTTCCTATTTACGCTGATAACATGCATACACACACAAATATTAAGTCACACAAATGCCAAGTTTTTATAATTTTGAAAACATATATTATTGCAGTCACCAAATTGTTATAATGAACTACAAATACTCTCTCTCTCTCTCTCTCTCTCTCTCTCTCTCTCTCTCTCTCTCTCTCTCTCTCTCTCTCTCTCCCAGTGCTGGTTCACGCGGGGCAAGCGGTGTGAGGAGGTGGGTTCCTGGTCCACCATACACACGGTACTCGGCATATGTTACCAGTACAGAGTCAGTGAGTATGAAGCAAAGAACAACAAAAAGATTAAAGATATTACATAGACCAGTGGTTCTTAATTTTCTTTACTGCCACGCCCTCTCCGCTAGGAATGGGTCCTTCCCTCCACGCCCCCTCTTGCATATATAAATATAACTCCCTTCCATTTCTATTAAACAATGGTAAGCCTAATTAGACTATAAAAAAAAACCTCACGTTGATATAGTCGATAATTTTGCGTTTTTTCGTAAACTTCTCAATATTAGCACCTCTTGCATATATAAATAAAATTCCCTTGTAATTTTATTAAACAATAGAAAGCAAAACTAGACTAGAAAAATTACATTAATGAAGCCGATAATATTGCATTTTTTCATAAAAATTTTAGGCCACGTCTTGTTGAAATAATAATAAATATTCCAAAAACAGAAATACCAACTTTAATAAAGAGCTCGCGCCCCCCTTGGAAATTACTAACGCCCCCCAATTTAAGAACCACTGACATAGACAATAGTAAAAAGTGTACCAGGGCAGGTCGAATGCGTAGGGCGAATTGTTGTTGTTTAAAAATTCTGACACCGCGCAGGGACCATGGGACTTCCTCGGGTGACGGCCAATGATGAGGACTGACATGTTTCTGTGTAGAGCGAATTATAGATGTTGGATGGTTGATGATAATGATGAGAATGATGATGACTGATTTTTACAAATGTCTCCCAGTAAACCTCCATTTTCTATCCTTTCCCTTTAGACATAGAAAACAGAAACGTTTCAATGGGTTCCCTCGGTATTTCTCGACATCCCTCAACAGACGACCCTGTGGAGACGTCGGGCATCTTCAACAACATGTATTTGCTGCTCCACGACAAAGAGCCGCAGCAGTACAACGGCGACAACGGTTTCAAGATACTGATCCACGACCCGCGCGACGACCCCGTGATAGACCTGAGGACCCACGGCACGACCATCAACGAGGGCTGGGGCAAAGACGTGAGGGTGGCCGTCAGGGAGGTGAGCTACGGCAGGAAGCTAATCAAGAGTAGCCTAGCCCCCAAAACAGTAGCCTAGCCCCCAAAACAGTAACCTAGCCCCCAAAACAGTAACCTAGCCCCCAAAACAGTAGCCTAGCCCCCCAAACAATAGCCTAGCCCCAAAAACAGTAACGTCGCCCCCAAAACAGTAACGTAGACCCCAAAACAGTAACCTAGCCCCCAAAACAGTAACCTATCCCCCAAAACAGTAGCCTAGCCCCCAAAACAGTAACCTAGCCCCCAAAACAGTAACCTAGCCCCCAAAACAGTAGCCTAGCCCCCAAAACAGTAACCTAGTCCCCAAAACAGTAGCCTAGTCCCCAAAACAGTAGCCTAGCCCCCAAAACAGTAGCCTAGCCCCCAAAACAGTAGCCTAGCCCCCAAAACAGTAGCCTAGCCCCCAAAACAGTAGCCTAGCCCCCAAAAAACAGTAACCTAGCCCAAAAAACAGTAGTCTAGTCCCCAAAACAGTAGCTTAGCCCCCATAACAGCAATCTAGCCACCAAAACTAATCTAGAACCCTCAAAGAAAGCAATCTGGTCCAAAAAACAGCAATCTGGGCCCCCAAAAGAGCACTATTTATACTTCTAATATTATCAACAACCCTTATTATGTTACTCCTGTTATGTCATCTTTCCGCAGTTCAAGACCATCTCGAGGCACCGATGGCCATGCGTGTCCAATACAAGTTACTCGTCCTCACAATGCATCTCCCGCTGCTTCCTGACCGCCCTCCACGCCCACACCCAGTGCCTGATGCCCTACATGCACGGTGAGCTCACGGCTGATGCTGCATATACTAGAGAAAGTAGTTTGCCGGTAGCTTTTTTAAACACATAGATTGATGTTTAAAGAGTAGGTCCGTATTCTCAGACACCTTCGGTTTTCACAACTATTTCCAAAGGTCACGAAGGAGATTAGTTTGGTTCCCATGTGGGTTTTTTTTCCACATTCACGGAGTAGAAGCCTTGTCAAACTATTTCCGGACGCTTTTGGCATTCGCAACAACTAATTCCAAAGGCCACAAAGGAAGTCAGTCGGGTTCTCGTGGGCGTTATATTCACATTCATGGTACAAAATCCTTGTCAAACTATTTCCAGACGCTTTAGACTTTCACAACTATTTCCAATGGCCACAAAGGATGTCAGTCGGGTTCTCGTGGGTGTTTTATTCACATTCATGCAACAAAATCCTTCCCAAACTATTTCCAGACGCTTTTGGCATTCGCAACAACTAATTCCAAAGGCCACGAAGGAACTCAGTCGGGTTCTCGTTGGTGTTTTATTCACATTCATGGTACAGAATTCTTGTCAAACTATTACCAGACGCTTTAGAGTTAGACTTTCACAACTATTTCCAAAGGTCACAAAGGAGATTAGTCGGGTTCTCATAAGTGGGGGGGGTTTCCACATTCACGAAGCAGAAGCCTTGTTAAACTAATACAGGCTTCTAAAACTACCCACAACAACCTCTCCGAAAGCCTTACCAAATGTGGGTGTGCAAGCTCCGAAGTGTGTCAGGATATGAGGATGAATGAGACGCTATACACCTGTAAAACGGATTACACAAGGTACGTATGATATGACCTGGGCACGTCAACTTCTTATGCACATTTCCTCTACACAGACATCGACGGGCGGCAATGCAACACCTCAGAGGAATACCGAAACAGCACAGACATGGAGACCCGGCTTCTATTCTTCGGGGGGTGGAAACACAGCCAATGCGAGTGTTTGAAGCAGTGCAACGAGGATATCTACTCCATCTACACCGAGGCGGCCAAGACCAACAAGGATTCGGCCAAACTGAGAGTCTTCTTCCAGGACCTGACGTTCGACGAGGTATCGGAGGAGATCGCGTACGGGACGATAGCGCTCCTGTGTGACATCGGGGGTACCTTGGGCCTCTTGTTGGGCGCGTCCGTGCTCACGTTTATGGAGTTCCTGGAGGTGGTCATTGTGAAGGTGCTGTGGCGTTAGTGTTAGGAGAGAGAGAGAGAGAGAGAGAGAGATAGGCAGATAGGCTGTGTGTGTGTGTGTGTGTGTGTGTGTGTGTGTGTGTGTGTGTGTGTCACTTCCCCCGTCACGTGTCAGGAAGTCACGTGCGTGGACTTAAGAAGCTACAGAAAGTAAACAAACGAATCTCTTATGTAAAAATCTTACGTAAAAGTAAAATAGGTACTTAAGATAAACGATGCTTATATGTCCTTTTCTTTTCTTTTTCTTTTTTTCGAAACCCTGAAACATTTATATTCAATCATCCCTTATTACCTAATCGCGGGTTGGTGTCCTTCCTTCACCATCGTCGTCATCATCATCATCATTATCAATTTGCAATATTTCACAAAAACACTCAAGCCTCTTCTAAAACGCTTCCATTCGCCTTTCTTTAGTCTTTAGTTTCCAGTTCTTTGCCTTTCTTCGTCAGTCAGTCAGCCAGTCAGTCGGTCAGTCAGTCAGTCAGTCGCTTATCGGTCAGTCTTTCCCCCGGGTCACTCAGTCAATCAGTTAGTCAACCTTTGTGTAACCAGCCAAGTACTTGAAAGGGTAAAACAAGTAGTAAACAATAAACAAGATAAGAACGCAATATATAAGTTCCCATGAAGATTAAGAAGTAAAAAGTATGCAAATGTCAATAACACACACACACACACACACACACACACACACACGCACACACACACACGTAAAAATATAAAACGTAGTGAAAGACGTAGAGGAAGTAGGGATAAAAAGGAAGAAAGTTAAAGAGGAGGAAAAGGAGAGGGGGAGAAATGTACAGATGGAGAGGACAGAAGTGAAGAGGGAAAGGGGAGAGGTGGAGAGAAGGATGAAGAGAAGTGGAGGAAAGACATAGTAGAGAGAGAGAGAGAGAGAGAGAGAGAGAGAGAGAGAGAGAGAGAGAGAGAGAGAGATTTACATAGATATACGTAAAAAATCAGACCACACAGACCCCATGGTCCAGACTTGGTGGTCTGTCCTTAAACCTAAGTGATTTTACATTAATCAGAAGACTCCAAAACGTTGCATTTCTACTCTAGTTGATATTAAGTTGAAGGAAGTGACGGTCGAGCTTATTTTTGAAGGAGTCAATCGTGTTACACTGGACCACTGATGGTGGAAGCTTATTCCATTCTCGCACTACAACGTTGGTGAAGAAAAATTTGGTGCAGTCTGAATTTACTTGTCTACATCTGAGTTTTACGCCATTGTTTCTCGTGCGCAAGGTGTCATCGATCATAAACAATGTTGATCTGTCTACATTCGTGAAACCATTAAGTATTTTAAAACATTCGATCAGTTTTCCTCGGAGGCGACGTTTCTCAAGAGAGAACATGTTAAGGGTAGAAAGCCTTTCTTCGTAGGATTTGTTGCGCAAGGAAGGGATCATTTTCGTTGCCCGACGCTGAACACCTTCTAATTTAGCAATATCCTTTGCATGGTGGGGAGACCAAAACTGTACCGCATATTCCAAGTGGGGTCTGACTAAACTGTTGTAGAGCGGGAGTATTACATCTTTATTCTTGAATACAAAGTTTCTTTTAATGAAGCCCAACATTCTGTTCGCTTTATTTGCTGCATCGATGCATTGCTGTGAGAATTTGAGGTTTGACGCGATTTTTACCCCCAAGTCCTTGACGCATTGAATGCTTTTGAGTTTAACGCCGCGCATTTCGTATTCGAACTTCTTATTCCTCGTTCCAACTTGAAGGACCTGGCACTTGTCTACGTTAAAGGGCATCTCCCATCTATCCGACCAAGCTGAAATTTTGTGCAAATCCTCTTGGAGAGAGAGAGAGAGAGAGAGAGAGAGAGAGAGAGAGAGAGAGAGGAGAGAGGCAGGGAGAGTGGAGCGAAGACGTGGAGGAGAAACTATTACCAACTTCGTATTATGTGAATCCAAGGACGAGAGGGAGTTGAAGGGGGAGACTGTCTGGCTGAGAGAGAGAGAGAGAGAGAGAGAGAGAGAGAGAGAGAAAGAGAGCGAGAGAGTGATGGCCACCCCATTTCCCTTCATTCATTCATTCATTCTCTCTCTCTCTCTCTCTCTTTCTCTAACTTTCTCTACCTACTTATGACGCCCTACACACACTCTTCCTGTCCCCTTTTCCTCCCCTTCCTTACCCTCCCTCTCATAAATTCTCTCTCTCTCTCTCTCTCTCTCTCTCTCTCTCTCTCTCTCTCTCTCTCTCTCTCTTCCGTAGATTTCCATTGACGTAAACATAAAAAAAAAAATCTATAAAGTGAATATTAGCTTAAAAAAAGGAAAAAAGAAAAAAAAAAATACCATAGAGTGCAGATGTACCCACCACCACCATCACCACCACCCAAATCGTACGTCACAGGCGACCTTGAGGAGCGCCAGTCATCTCTCTCTCTCTCTCTCTCTCTCTCTCTCTCTCTCTCTCTCTCTCTCTCTCTCTCTGTGTGTGTGTGTGTGTGTGTGTGTGTGTGTGTCCTTCGTGGATGCAAACTTATATAACAAACGAAACAGAACAGCAACAACAATAGCAAGAAAAAGAATGTTATAAATATCACACAAGGAACAAAAATAACATGACCATCATCATCATCAACAACAACAATAAGAACAACAACACCCGAAATTGACCTCCCTTTTGGCTACGCTTTACTTTTTACTTTTGTGGGAGCGGCGAGAAGCGGGCTTTTTTTTTTTTTGTACTCTTTTTGTTGCCCTTGAGCCGTATCCTTTGATGTAAATAAATAAATAAATAAATAAATAAATAATAACAGGAAAAATATAACCACTACCACCACAACCAACAACAAAAACAACAACAACAACAAACACACCTTCAACAACAACTACAACAACAAAATCACAATCACCAACTTTATAACCGTCAACAACAAAAATAATAACAAACAATAACAACAACAACCAAATCTTTACAACACACCTAAATAGATATACAAGTAAATAAAACAGTACAAACGTCTATTATACAACAAGCCTTCGTGTCTACCAAAAATAAAAAGGCCAATGAATATAAAAAGCTAGATTAATATGTAAACAAAAAAATTAACCCAACAGACAGACTCCTTATATAGACAGACAGACGGACGGTGAGGAGATAATTTATTTTTGCATGTCTGTCTGCGAGCTTCATAACAGTTAGAGAGAGAGAGAGAGAGAGAGAGAGAGAGAGAGAGGAGGCAAGACAAAATAGATGGAAAGAAAGGGGAAAGAGAAACAGGAATTGTGGTAAAAAAAAAAAAACGGGACGTATAAAATGAAAAGCAGAAGAAACAGAAGGAAAAGCCAGTGAGAGAGAGAGAGAGAGAGAGAGAGAGAGAGAGAGAGAGAGAGTGTTATCATAAAAAAAAAACCTTTTGACATTTGTGAAACGTTAATGAACTACAAAACTGATAATAATAATGATGATGATTGTGATGATGGTGATAATGATGATGACGATGATAATGATGATGAAGGTGACAGTAACAATAATAGTAATGGTAATAATAATAACAGTAATGGTGGTAAGAGAAATAATAATAGGTGATTGTGGTAGTGGTGGTGGTGACGATGAAGGTGATGCTGGTCGTGATGGTGATGATGATAGTGGTAGTGATGGTGAATGATGCTGATGGTGATAGTGGTGATGATGGTAGTGCTGATAGTGATGGTGGTGGTGGTGGTGGTGATGGTGGTGGTGGTGGTGGTGTTACATCTCTTGTGAAAATCTCAAACTAGATACAACTAGATGCTACATTAAGTCAGATCACGGAGTCTGTTCCAGACAGATTGAGACTTAGCAGGTACGGCAGTAGTAGTAGTAGTAGTAGTAGTAGTAGTAGTAGTAGTAGTAGTAGCGAATCCCTTTAAAATCCTCATATCCCTATAACCAAATTCTACTATTAATATTATTACAACTGTTTTTTTCTATAGAAGTAGTAGTAGTAGTAGTAGTAGTAGTAGTAGTAGTAGTAGTAGTAGTAGTAGTAGTAGTAGTAGTCGTACGGCAGAAGTAGTAGCAGACTTCATCCCTTTAAAAAAACTCACATCACTACTACAAAGTTCTACTGTTACTACTACTACTACTACTACTACTACTACCACAATTTTTTCTACCACTACGTCATATTGAAGTTTATATTCATGTGTTAGACTTCCTCCTCCTCTTTTTTTCCCCTTCATCGTGCAGGAGACCGTGTAATTGTCTGCATTTCGAAACTTTATAACCTTGACGAAAAGAGAGAAACTGTTTGATCTGAAGGAAGAGAGAGAGAGAGAGAGAGAGAGAGAGAGAGAGCGCAAGCAGTAGACAGGAAGACATACAGAGAGGAAGGTAAACAGACAGGAAGACATCAGGATTTTTTTTTATACGGTGAAGTAAAAAAAACTGATTTGGAGAGAGAGAGAGAGAGAGAGAGAGAGAGAGAGAGAGCAGAAGACAGAAAGAGACAGACACATATAGACATAAAGCTGAACAGACGGGAAGACATCAGGATTTTATTATATGGTGAAGTAAAAAAAACCCTGATTTGAAGAGAGAGAGAGAGAGAGAGAGAGAGAGAGAGAGAGAGAGAGAGAGAGAGAGAGAGAGAGAGAAACTTTAACAGACAGGAGGAAGATATCAGCATTTTTAGACCCAGAGGAAGAAAAAAAGAAGCAAAAAAAAAAAATAAAGGAAAATTGAACAAACTGAGGCAACTTAGCAAACATTCCTTTCCTCTGCACGAAGAGTAAATGCAAATGTCCCAGATCACAAGGCTGAATCTCTCTCTCTCTCTCTCTCTCTCTCTCTCTCTCTCTCTCTCTCTCTCTCTCTCTCTCTCTCTCTCCACTTGGCTACATGAACAATAAAAAAAAAAACACGGAAACCACAACTAAAATAACAATGACAACAACAGCAGCAACATTTTCATTTTAGGCAGAGAGAGAGAGAGAGAGAGAGAGAGAGAGAGAGAGAGAGAGAGAGAGAGGGCAGACACTCAGACTTCAATCCCTTCTTATAATACCGTTTTCTTCCTTTTCTTCACTTTCCTTCCTTCCTTCCTTTTCTTTTAACTCTTCTCTCCCTTCATCTTCTCACTCCCTCCACCCTTTTCTTTCTCCCTCCATTGTTCTTTTACCCTTCTCTCTTTCTCCTCTCCTCCCCTCTCTTCATCTTTCTCTCCTTTATCCTTCTCTCTCTCTTTACTTTCCTCTTCCTGCACCCTTCTGTCTCTCTTTATCGTACTCTCCTTTATTCTATCCCTTTATCCTCTCTCCCTTCACCCTTCTCTTTCTTCGCCTTCCTTTCCATTATCTTCCTTTACCTTCCTATTCTTAAACTCTCCCTTCATCTAGCTCTCTCTACACACACATTCTCTTTCCTTCCCTTCCTTCTCTTCCTTTAACTTCCTTTCCTTTCATTCCTCTCTTTCCTTCGCCTTCCTCTCCATTCCATACCTTTACCTTCTACTTCTTAACTCTCACTTCATCTAACTCCTTCAACACACACACACGCTCTCCGTCCCTCTTCCAATCCTTCATCCTCTACTTTTACCTTCATGTCCTTACCCTCTCTCTCCTTCGCCTTTCTCTCCATCCTCTCCCATTACCTTCTCCCTTCATCTAACTCTCTACACACACACGCGCGCTCTCTCCCTCCCTTCACCCTCTCCCAAGGTCTGCTGCGGTAAAGTCATCCACAAGGGCGCCGATAGAGAGTTGTAGGAAGCAAGGTGAGGTCTGGAGGTGTCGCAGGAGGAGAGAGGCAGTGAGCAGGTGGCCGCGGGAGAGAAGGTTTCAGCAGCAGGAGGATCAAACTTTAGAAGGATCAGCTTAACATAATAGCATCTCTTTTGGCTTGCGTGTTATGGGTTCCGGATAGGTTCTGATTCTCCTGAGTGCGTGTGTTTTGTTTTTTTAGTGAGATTTGATTCTTCGCCTGTTTGGATTTCGGCAGGTGGTGAGTGCTTTTGTTTTTGTTGTTTGGTGTTGTTTTTTTGGTGTAGATTGTTTATAGTGTTTTTTTGTTGTTTCTTTTCTTATCTGTTTGTCTGATCGCTTATCTTTGTGTTTTTCCGTGTAGGTAAAATGCTTAATCATTCCATTGTGTGTTTGAGTGTTTGTTTGTTTGTGTGTGTGTGTGTGTGTGTGTGTGTGTGTGTGTGTGTGTGTGTGTGTGATGATTTTTCGAGTTTTGTATGTTTTTTTCTTCTTTTCTTTATCTGTTTGTCTGGTTACTTATCTGTGTTTTGTTCAAGCTATACGTCTTAATCGTTGTCGTTTATTCTGCACCTGTCTGCCTGTCTGTCTTCCTGTCTCTGTCTATGTCTGTATCTCTAAATCACCATCTGGCTTCTGTCTCCTCACATAACTATTGCTTAAATGACACTCTCATAAGTAGGTCTGGGTGCGAGAGGGATTTAGGGGTCTTAGTGAGCTCTGATCTCCGTCCAAGGGCACAATGCATTCAAGCTAGAAATCGAGCTAATAGGGTACTGGGATTTATTTCAAGGAGCGTAAGCAACAGAAGCCCCGAAGTCTTCCTCAAACTATATTTAGCATTAGTTAGACCACATCTTGACTATGCGGTTCAGTTCTGGTCACCTTACTATAGAATGGATATCAAAATGTTAGAATCGGTGCAGAGGAGGATGACTAAGATGATTCAGGGGTTGAGAAACTTGCCATACGAGGAAAGACTCAAACAGTTAAACTTGCATTCACTAGAAAGGCGAAGGGTGCGTGGAGACATGATCGAGGTTTATAAATGGATGAAGGGCTTTAATAAGGGAGACATTCACAAGGTTTTGTTGGTAAGAGAACCGGGTAGGACACGAAGTAACGGGTTTAAACTGGATAAATTCAGATTCAACAGGGACATAGGCAAAAATTGGTTTACTAACAGGGTGGTGGATGAGTGGAATAGGCTTAGCAGTCATGTGGTGAGTGCCAATACAATTGTCACATTCAAAAATAGACTAGATAAATTCATGGACAGCGATATTAGGTGGGGTTAGATACACGGGAGCTTAGGGTCAAAGGAGCTGCCTCGTACAGGCCTACCGGCCTCTTGCAGACTCCTGCGTTCTTATGTTCTTATGTTCTTATGTTCTTAAAATGTCTATTCTGCTAATCTCTCCACCCCTGTCTACCTCTCTACATGTTTATTTATCTGTCAATCTGTCTTCCCGTCTGTGCGTGTTTCTGTCTGTATCTCCTTCTGTCTATTGTCTCTCATTCTGTCTCTTCTGCTAACCTCTCAACCTCTCCACCCCTGGCTGCCTCTCTACTCGCTTATCAACCTTTCTCTACCCGTCTCTTTATCTAACTACTCTCCCTGTCTGTGTATCTGTCTGTTTCCGAATCCCAACCTGTCTCTTGTCTCTTCCAATCTGTCTAATCTCCTACCTCTTCACCCCTTTGTATATTTATCTGGTCAGCTGTTCATATGTCTGTCTGTCTGTCTGTCTACCTTCCTGTCTGTCTCCCTATCAAGTTTTGCACCACCATCTGTCTCACTTTCTCTTCCCTCTTCCCATCTGTCAACCTCTGCATCACAAGCTGTCCTGTCTTCCAATCTGTCTCTTCTACTAATTCTTCTTCTGTCCCTTTTTGACTCTACATGTTTATTCACCTGTCTATCTATCTCCCTGTCTCCCCTTATCACCCTCTGTCTCCTATCTCTTCCTATCTGTCTCCATGTCTCATTCTGTCTCTTCTGCTAATCTGTCCATCGCTGTCTGCCTCTCTAACTTATTATTTATCTGTCTACCTATCTCCCTGTCAGCCGCTGCATAATAATCCATCTCCCTCTCTCTTCTAATCTGTCTTTTTCTGACCTCTCCACCCCTGCCTGCCTCTCTGTCTATTTATCTGTCTGTCTATCATCCTGTCTGTGTGTGTGTCTATGTCTCTGAATCACCAAGTCTTCTGTCAGCCTGTGTTCAAATCTGCCTCCCTGTCCTAATCTGTCTCTTCTTCTGACCTCTCAACGCCTGCCTGCCTCTGTCTATTATTTATCTGTCTACTATCATGTCTAAGTGTGCGTGTGTGTTTGTCTCTAAATCACCAAGTCTTCTGTCAACCTGTGTTCAAATCTGCCTCCCTGTCCTAATCTGTCTTTTCTTCTGACCTCTCAACGCCTGCCTGTCTCTGTCTATTTATCTGTCTACCTTCCTCTCTATGTGTGTGTCTGTCTCTGAATCACCAAGTCCTCTGTCAAGCTGTGTCTTCAAATCTTCCTGTCTTCTAATCTGCCTCCCTGTCTCTTCTAATCTGCTTCTTCCCGTGACCTATCCACCCCTGCCTGTTGTTTATGTGGTCAGGTGTTTGTCAGGTGTTTATATCTGCCCCCGTGTTTACGTCTGCTTGCCCTGTCAGCTGATCACACACCGGGCGATGAAGTGTTCCTTGGGCATGCCAGGGTAACTTTTTTTTCTTAGTTAAAGGGGGAGAGGGGCAGGGAGGGAGGGAGAGAGGGAGGGGAAAAGAAGGAATGCCAAGTTGGGCTTAACATTAATTTGCTTGTGCGCAGTTAGGAAATGAGAGTAATTGGAGAGAGAGAGAGAGAGAGAGAGAGAGAGAGAGAGAGAGAGAGAGAGAGAGAGAGAGAGAGAGAGAGAGAGAGAGACCAGGAGGAAGTTGAAGGAGGAAGGAAAAGGAAAAATAATTAGGATAAGAAATGGAAAAAACTGAAGAATAGGGGGACTAAAAGGAGAGAGAGAGAGAGAGAGAGAGAGAGAGAGAGAGAGAGAGAGAGAGAGAGAGAGGGAAGTGAAGGGGGAGGAAAAAAAAAATAATTAGGATAAGAAATGGAAAAACTGAAGAATATGGGGACTAAAAGGAGAGAGAGAGCAGCGTACTGTGTGGAATGCTAAGTCTATAGTTATGTAATATTGCGTAACTCCATCGCTGTAGATTTGTGTAACCAGATAATCTTCCCCCTACATTCCTAACGCGTACCATCACCACCACCACCAGCATCACCACCACCATCACCACCACCACCAGCATCACCACCACCATCACCACCATCACCACCACCACCAGCATCACCACCACCATCACCACCATCACCACCACCACCAGCATCACCACCACCATCACCACCACCACCCATAACCACTAACACAACCACCACCATCACCACCACCACCAGCATCACCACCACCATCACCACCACCACCAGCATCACCACCACCATCACCACCACCACCATTACCACTAACACAACCACCACCATCACCACCACCCATTACCACTACCTCACTCATCGTTACCACCACCACTATTACTGTCTTGTCCACTCTGCAACATCAACACCAACACCACCAACACCACCATCACCAGTACCATCACCATCATCACCATCAACACATTCAGCGTTATCATCACCACCACACCGGTACCACCATCTTGTCCACTCTCCAAATTCAACACCATCACCACCACCACCACCAGCAACAACAACAACAACAACAACAACAATAACAACAACAACACTTGGCTACTACTACAGGCCAATTCATATAAACATTTGGCGAGAAAATGAAGAAAAAAAGAATGAAAATAAGAGAAAGAAAAATATAGGAAAAATATGTGTTCCTTTTCCTGTTTCACATCGGAGCCTTGAGCCAAAGGAATGAAAGCCAGACGGGAATAGATGCAGATTGAAAAAAAAAAATTAGAAAAATAAACAATTCTTTGATGGTGTTGAAGTCTTGATAATGAAATGAGATAAAAAAAAATGTGCTTGAGCGGAATAGTGTGTGTGTGTGTGTGTGAGAGAGAGAGAGAGAGAGAGAGAGAAAAAAAAATCGTGTAAAAAAAAAAAAAAACGCACTCCCGAAAAGAACAACTAAAAACTTGAGCTTTCCAATCAAGATCAGTAGAAATAATCATAGGTGTGTGTGTGTGTGTGTGTGTGTGTGTGTGTGTGCCAAGGCTGCCACGCCACGCCACACCCCCAAGTCAGCCCACAAAAGAAGCTCTCCCATTGGTTAGTCTCCTCACGAATGTCTCATACATGCGCACAACACGTCTCCACCAGCGTTCCCAAAATACCTTACTCACCGCTCACCATACTGCATTTCCCTATTTATAACACACAACAATAACAAAAATAAGTTCTATGTTGTTATTTGTGTAGGTACGACAGTTTTTAGGATCTGAAACTGTAAATGCAAGGTTGAGTGCGATAATCTAGTGACCCTGGGCCTCTTTTTCTCGCGTCTACGATTATTTTCTACTACTCCGGCGGCCACTTGTGACTCGCCATGTGCGCCGCCCGGGGTAATAATAAGCTCTCCCTCTCCTTCTCCCTCTCTCCTTACAACCCACGCACGCAAACATATTCATAAGCCTCGTTCTAGTTCCAGATTCTTGTAGCACTCCTGTTTCTCTCCTTGTACTTGTTCTAGTCTTGTACCGATTTTGTCGTTTTCCTGCCCCATAATCTTTTATAAATCATGTATATCTCTCACCATAATCCTTGTACTCGTTCCATATTCGTGTAGCACTTGTTTTTCTTCTTGCGCTTTTTCTGTAGTCTTGTGTCACTCTTGTATCTTTCCTATAATCCTTGTATTGGTTCATTAATCTTTGCAGTTGTTTCTTAATCCTTGTTTCTGTTCCATATTCTTGTAGCACTGTTGTCTTTTCTTCTTGCGCTTGTTCTATAGTATTGTATCACTCTTGTATCTTTCCTATAATCCTTCTATTGGTCATTAATCTTTGCAGTTGTTTCTTAATCCTTGTTTCTGTTCCATATTCGTGTACCATTGCAGTTTATATCTTTGTACTTGTTCCATAGTCTTGTATCGATCTTTAATATTTTTTCCACAATCCTCGTATCTGCTATCAAAGGAAGCCGTTTTATAGAGATATGGAAGCTTTGTTGCAAGAGATAACTTTTTTTCGTATATCGTATTAAAGTTATCGGGGCTGTGAGAACATTCACTAGTAAAACAACAACAACAAGGACTTAGGTGGCACAGGTGGCCTTTCGTAACCGCAGGTGTGTGTATCAGTGCGACACGTGTGCAAGACGAACTCAGGGGCGCCACGAGGGGCCACGAGGGGGATGCGATTATGTAAGACTCAAGTGTTAGCTGCGGTAAAGGGTGCTCAACATCACCATCGTCATCATTCTCATCACTGTCTGCTTGTATCTTTCCACTGTACGATATTTTACTTTTTTATGTTTGTTATGTATTTTAACCCGGTAGCTGCAGGGATCATGTTTCTTAAAGCCCCCTCCTCTAAGAGAGAAAAATGAGAAAAAAAATCATCACTCACGGAAACCATTTCATAATATATATCAACGCATTTGTGGTCAGTTTATGCATCATCTATTTTGGGGGGTTTATATCACGGCAAAAATTTGGCCTGTCGCTGGTACACGGTAAAGCCACAAATTTGGTCCATCGCTGCTACCAGGTTAAGATATTTACCATCATACCCATCTGTTCCTCCACTTCTATGATCTATATTCTCTGGTTCTCTTTCTCTTCTCTCACTGCCTTCGTCATTCCACTGCAGGATATATTGTTTTTATTATATTTGCTTGTTTGTTATGTATTTTAAGATATTTATTTCCCTCCTATTTTGCCCCTCCAATTCTAAGATCCATACTCTATCGACCTCTTTCTCCTTCTCTTATTCATTCTCCCCACATTTTCATTTAATTTACAAGGATGTATAGAATTATCATGGGCAGACACAAGACGGACTGACTTTTCTCTCCATAATTAGTAAAGGTTCACCTCACCATGGGACATCTTCACCACTAACGAAAAAAAAAAAAAAAGAAAAAGAAAACGAACCATGTAAGGAGCGGACGATAACCTGACAGACAGACAAGCCATTAATCCAGTTACCAAGATCACATTCACTTCCTCTCTGGCAGCTTTCTCTGATTAAAATCCTTCAATACGGGGGCTTCTTCTGTTTTACCTATTATATATAACCAAAGGAGTCAAATAAAGAACAGGAATACTATACCTATTAGCAAGATCATCCCATTCACTTCCTCTCTGGCAGCATACATCGGTAAAGTTTCTTCTTTCTTACTCTCAATTACAAGACCAGGAATAACGACCAGGAATAACAACCAGGAATATCATACCTATTGAGCTTGATGCCCCAGAAACAAGGTATCATGTGGTCTTTCTACCTAAAAATGACAGCTCCTACGACTCGAATAAGCCCTTAAATCTTCAAAGTATATATTCAGTACATTTTAATCATATGAAATGGCAACGCAAGAAAATTAAACTTGTTATATAATATTTTTTGAGGGGGTGAGTGGGGGCTGCAACGTCTCTTAAACACTTAATACTTCAAAACAATAGATTCCACAACTCTGTCTATCAAAAACAAATTAAGTAGCGATCAACGGTAACCAAACTCTCTTCACTTAGATGGAATAAAGAAGAAAAAAAAAACTGTAACCTATCCCCAAAACTAAATACTTCAAAAGAATAGATTCCACAACTCTGTCTTTCCAAAACAAATTAAGTAGCGATCAACGGTAACCAAACTCTCTTCACTTCGATGGAATAAAGAAAAAAACAAAACTGCAACCTATCCTCAAAACATAATACTCCAAAACAATAGATCCTAAAACTCAAATGCAAGCTCCAACTATCCAAAACAACATAAATAGCCGCTAACGGTAACCACACACACTTCGCTTCGATGGAATAAAGAAAAAAAAAATGCAGCCTATCCCCAAAACTTAATACTTCAAAACAGTGGATCTTAAAACTCAAATGCAAGCTCCAACTATCCAAAACAACATAAATAGCCGCTACCGGTAACCACACACACTTCACTTCGATGGAATAAAGAAAAGACAAAACTCCAACCTATCCTATTATTCCTACCCAATGAGACGGAGATGAGCACCGAGGCCACGCAACTTTATCTTTCGCTACCGACCCTTCGTACCTAGAAATAACAAACTCCTCCCCGGCACCGGCACACAACACTTCCTATCTTAAACGAGTTGATAGGAAGCCAAGTAGGAGGTGGAAGCTGGAGATAACCTGGCAACTCGTGTGTGTGTGTGTGTGTGTGTGTGTAGAAGCAAGCGTTACGCAACAATAGTACTCTGAGCACCTCCACCACCCCCCACCACCTCCTCCACCACCCCCACCACTACCTCCACTACCGCCAACAACAACAACAACAACGCCATGGTACGCAGTTAGCCAACCACGCCTCGCCAGCAAGTCAACCAGTCAGGCAGTTGAGTGGTTGAATAACCACTCAACCACTCTTAACCCAGATATAAATAACAGCTTGACTTACCGATACTACTACTACTACTACTACTACTACTACTACTATTGCACAAAACTCTATACCCTTTCGCTGTCTGCTCACTCGCCTGGCTTTCATCTTTCACTTCCTGCTTCGAATGACCAAGAAGTTTCGTTTTCGTAAAGTGAAAAAAAAAAAAAAATAGAGAAAGAAAGAAATAGTTGAAGTTTTGGTTCCTTAATAATGCAGTGTTTTAAGTTCCTTGAGTATGTTATTTACCTGCGAAGCGACATTTATCAACAGGTATTACATAAGAGAGAGAGAGAGAGAGAGAGTTTACATAAGGAAAAGGTATGTTAGTTACTTAATCTGTTTTCAGGGTGATAATGAGTGTTTTCAAGACTTACGTATTACATAAACAAGATATATCATTAGTTTAGAGTTGATTAAGTTGTTAATGATTAAGAATTAGAATTAGAGTTAATGTATTTAATGTTTTTTCGATTAGTGCAGTATGTATGTATATATATATATATATATAGAGAGAGAGAGAGAGAGAGAGAGAGAGAGAGAGAGAGAGAGAGGACCAGGAGGAAGTTGAAGGAGGAAGAGGTAAAAGAATTAGGATAAAAATGGAACAACTGAAGAATATGGGGACTAAAGAGAGAGAGAGAGAGAGAGAGAGAGAGAGAGAGAGAGAGAGAGAGGACATCAACCACAACAATACCCCCACTGAATATACATCACAAGACCTCACTCATGCAGTACGATTCAAAATGTCAAGGAGGAAGAAAGAGCGGAATACATGAACGTCAGGGAGCAGTAAATCAAGGAAACGAGAGGAAAAAAAGCGAATAAAGGTAGTGTTGTCCTCAATATCAAAGAAACGTTGTCATAATTATGGGTTTTGTGAGGTTGTTGACTTAGATGTTGGCCAAGGGAAGTAGGTCGAGACAACTAAGCTCTCTCTCTCTCTCTCTCTCTCTCTCTCTCTCTCTCCAATCGTAGGGGAAATCAGAAACCTCAGGGTCGAGATATTTGCCTAATCGATTTGTAAATTGAGACATATATACAAAAAGTTGCTGAGAGAGAGAGAGAGAGAGAGAGAGAGAGATTCAAGGGTGAGATATTTCCATCCTAGGCATATTTATTTTCGTTTTTGTCCTTTAACTTTTTTTGGGTCATCGTTAAAGAGAGAGAGAGAGAGAGAGAGAGATTCAAGGGTAAGTTATTTCCATCCCAGTCCATATCTTTGTTTTTGTCCATTAACTCTAACTTTTTGTCATCGTAAAAGGTTATACACGTAAAAACTAAACCCAAAATACCAACCAATCACAATGGGTACTGCTGAGGACCAATGAGGAGCAAGAACGTGGTGAGGGGATGCCAATCAGTAACTACCAGCACGTTTTTATCATTATTATCATTATTATATATTACTCTGAGTGACGAGGCAGATAGAGGGAGGAATGCGATTTCTCCATACTAACAAGACACCTCCGTTAATGTGTTACGTCACGAACCAAAAGACGAGAAGAAAACAAAGATGAGCGATACAATACCAAACACAAGGAATGACTGACTTGAGTTTACTTTATATACATGTTCGAAATTTATATACATGAAACAGGTAGAGATGGAAGAGCGCGATTTCTCCACACTAACAAAACACCTCCGTTAGTGTGTTACGTCACGAATAAAAAAGACGAGAAGGAAACAGACAGCGATGAGCGATACAATACCAAACACAAGGAATGACTGACTAGGGTTTATATACATTATTCTTAAAGATGAAACAGATAGAGATGGAATAGTGCGATTTCTCCACACTAACAAGACGAGAAGAAAAAATGCAACGACGAGCGATATGAACACAAGGGAATGACTGACTCGAGCGTATGTGTATTACTATTCTTAAATGGTGAAACAGGTAGAGAGGAGTGCGATTTCTCCACACTAACAAGACGAGAAGGAAAGATATAACGAGCGATACGAACACAAGGGAATGACTGACTCGGGGGTATGTGCGATTTCTCCACAATAACAAACCGCCTCTGTTGGTTTGTTACGTCATGAACCAGAAGACGAGGACACAAACAGCGACGAACCCAAGGAATGACTAAGAAAAACAGAGGGGGGAGTGCAATTTCTCCACATTAACATAACTCCTCCGTTAGTTTGTTGCATCACGAACCAAAACAAGAAAAGGAGACATGCAGCGAAGAGCGATACAAACTCAACACAAGGGAATGACCGTGCCGGCTTCAAGCATGCACAAACTAGTGATGTTTATTAACCCGAGTGGCCTGTCCCTGATATATACAAGCGAGGTTAACACACACACACACACAAACACATGCACACGTATAAACACAGACGCTGCTTCAACATCTCTCTCTCTCTCTCTCTCTCTCTCTCTCTCTCTCTCTCTCTCTCTCTCTCTCTCACACACACACACACGCGTATAAACACATGCAGATGCAGCTTCAACGTCGACATCTCTCTCTCTCACACACACACACACACACACACACACAAACACACAGAGCATCCGCCGGTGTCTGTGCCGGGCAAAACACGCCTTATACACGGTGTCTGCAGAGGCGAGTGTTTGGTTATGCAACAGAGAGAGAGAGAGAGAGAGAGAGAGAGGCCGCGTTGCCACACTTCTCCCTTCCCTGATACCCAAAGCCACGGTGCCATGTTTTCACCTAAACAAGGAATGGGACGCGTTGCCAAACCTTACCCTGCACCAGACGGCTGCACACACACACACACACACACACGGTCGTACATGATAAAGCTGATTATGCTCTGTGGTACGATTCAGTTTTCTCTCTCTCTCTCTCTCTCTCTCTCTCTCTCTCTCTCTCTCTCTCTCTCTCCACTGTAAGAGGGGGATAAGGATAAGGAGAGGAATGACTTTCGGTTACCTGGCTACCCTTTGCCTGTTTGCCTAAAGGACTACAGGACAGGTTACTTTTATATTGGTGTAAGGAGGAAAGGTAGAATCAATCCTTTACAACTCGACCCTCCTAACACTATGAGGATTGAGTTAAGGTGGGTTGAAGGAAAAGAAAAGTAGAGAAAGTAAGGAAACGAGGAAGGAGAAAGGACAGACTTGACCCACATAACTCAATCCTTAATATAACCCTCCTAGAGTAATTACTGTTAGGAGGGTTGAGTTAATGAGGATTGAGTTTAGAAGGATTGAGTTTAGGAAGATTGAGTTTAGAGGGAGTTTAGTTGGGGAGAGTTTGAGGGCTGTGTTAAGGAGGGTATGTAGGAGTGTTGCGCTTATGAGTCAAGCAGCAAGCCGGCACCAAATGTTATGCAGAGAAGTGTAATAAAACTCAAGGCTGTTTACCTCCAGTACCAATGGTTACCTGGGCACTGGGTGAGGGAGGGTAAGCTAGGAAGTGCCAGAGGAGGCTTACAGCAACAAACAAGTGGCGCCCAAGGCTATGTATAAGAAGAGGGCTCCGACCCGCGCCAAGGCCAGAACGAGAAGGGGGCGGGGCGAAACAGGGCATGTGTCGGGGGACTTGGGGCTCAACATGTGACCAGAGAATAACAAACAGCAGGCTCGAATTACAAGATTTAAGTGATGTCTTGCTGTCAGTTCCCCCGAGAAGGAAGGGATAAAGGGCCATGTTATTGTGTACTGGAACTCTACAAGTGACCACAGAGAAACAAACAGCAGACTCGAATTACAAGAAGATTTCAGTGATGTCTTGCTGTCAGTTCCCCCGAGAAGAAAGGGAAAAAGGGCCATATTAAATTTTCTCGCCCAAGCACGACCATAGACAAACAAACCGCAGCCTCAAATACAAGAGTGGTCCAAGTGGTGTTTTGTTATCAGTCACCCCGAGAAGAAAGGGATAAAGGGCCATATTACAAAACCCTTCCTCGCCCAAGCACGCACATTTGACATGGCTTTCGTAGGAGTTGTGAGCCTTTCCAGGGGGTAGTTTTTTGACCATGTAGGGAGTTTGACAAGGCTGTGCCATAACCTCTAAAATCACTCATGAGAACGCATTTTATCTCTTTTTTTGGCATTTAAAAACAACTGATGTGAGAATCGGTAGCGTCTAAGAGTTGATTTCGCAGACCAACACAGTGGTTTTGTAATCGGCCGAACCAAACTCTTCAATCTTCTACACTCCAGAATGGTTAGGTTTTCGATGCAACACCAGACACAGAAGAGGGTTCCCGTATCGTTTCCTCAAATTTCTTAACTTAAACATGAACACAAAACATCACGCGAGGAATTTTCGGAGTCTTTGGTATTGGTTTGGAGGCTTATTAACCCATCATGGCGAACTGTGAAAGTGACCCTATATAAGAATACTAACCAAACAGCAATCCACTCGCACTTGATAGCACCATATTTTCGAACACTGATAAGCAGCACTAAATAAACACACGAAGACATGGGGACGAAAACGTGTGGTGAAAACGCAACGAAAATGTGAGTGGGAAAATAACCGCGACTCGTATAGTTTTTAGCCGCACAGACGATGAACGAAGATGAAAGGAAAAGTGAGGAGCAGGTGTGACCGACGATGGACAGCCGCGTAGGGAAGGAAAATGAAAGGAAGGACGGAATGAAAGCAAGTTAGGTGATGAAACTGAGAGTGAGTGGAAACGACAGTCGAACGGAAAAAAACAAGTTGATAAGAAAGGAAGGAAAAAGACATTACAGAAGAAAATGAAAATGAAAGGGAGGACGGAATGAAAATAAGTTAGGTGATAAAAGTGAGAGTGGAAGCGACAGTCGAACGGAAAATAACAAGTTGATAAGAAAGGAAGGAAAAAGACATTACAGAAGAAAATGAAAATTAAAATGAAAGGGAGGACGGAATGAAAACAAGTTAGGTGATAAAATTGAGAGTGAGTGGAAGCGACAGTCGAGCGGAGAATAACAAGTTGATAAGAAAGGAAGGAAAATAACTCATAACTGAAGAAAACAAACTTTGGTGCCCTTGAGTATGAAACCAAAGACGCAATTCTCTCACAGGTTTTCGCTTATTGTCATTCAGCTTGAAGAGAGAAAGCAAATACCAGTTATAATCAAGGGCCGAGAAAACCAGAGAGCAAGCAAAGTTCAGACCGTTGAAGATAAAAATAAAGTCCTCCCGGAAACGTATAAAGGTTAGAAAGAAACAAGAGTCCATGCAAGCAGTCCGCCATATAAGAGAGAAAGCAATGGTCAGTTATAATCAAGGGTCAAGAAAACCAGGAAGCAAGCAAAGTTCAGACCGTTAAAGATAAAAATAAAGTCCTACCAAAAGGCATAAAAGGTTGAGAAGGCACAAGAGTTCACGCAATCAGTCTACCACAAAAGAGAAGAAAGGAGGCGAAGTCCAGTTAAGCGTCGAGATAACCAGAGACCAATGCCATTCAGTCAGTAATTTTATACCGTTTATTCACTATCGTTCCAGCTGTCCTTATTGGAGTGTTCCTAAAAGCTAATGCGTTTGAGATATTTATTATTCGCCTAAAAAATATTCTCACGTGTATTTGGTACTATCTGTCAATTCATTTTTATTTTTATTTTGGTAACGGGCAGACAAACATAAGCAAACAGACAAACAAACGTACATACATATAGACAGACAGACAAGCAGACAAACAAACTTACAGACAGACAGACAGGCAGAGAGACGCACAACGAGGATTTTTTTTTTTTTTTAGATATCTTGGTAATGAACAAACACATAAAAATAGACAAACATGCATACATACATACATACATACAGATAGACAGACAGACAGGCAACGACGATTTTTTTTTATACTGCAGCAACCGACAGAAAAAAGACACAAACACACAGACAGGTAGACAGCTATGCAGACGGACGGAATTTCTCATCCCTCCTTTCTAACAGCGGGACAGGACAAACAAAAAACAGACAGACAAATAAACAAACAAAACATACAGACTGACAGATAGGTAGACGGGTAGGATTTTTTTTATAGTGGGAGAGGACAGAAATACACATACAAACAGACAAACAAACAAACAAACATACATGCAGACAGTCAGACAGGTAGACGGACGGATTATTTTTTTCACTATTATTATTATTTTCTTTTTAGCTCTTAATAGCCGTGCGGGCGCGAGAGAGTATGCGAGGAGGCTGTAAGCAAGGACACACGTCAGTTTCCTCCTCAAGGTGAACCAGCGAGACAAACATAGACGCGCCCAGCGACCAAGCAAGCAAGCAGAAGCACTAAGCCCAACTTCATCAGGATATCGTATATTTATCACACTGTATCATTCGTTGGCTCACCCATAAGAACAGAAAGAAAGATCGATAGTTTACGGTTTTTATGCGAACTTCGACTGGCTAGCATTAGTGGTGTGGCTATGGTAGTTTTAGGGTCATGAAGGTGATAAATGCAATGGTATGAGTGCAAGGATCTGGTACTGATGACCATAAGAACAGAGAGAAAGATCGATAGTTTACGGTTTTGACGCGAACTTTGGCTGGCTTGGGGTAGTAGTGTGGCTATGATAGTTTTGGGGACCGAATGTGATAGATGCAATGTTATGAGTGCGAGGATGGTACCGATGACCATAAGAATATAAAGAAAGATCGATAGTTTACGGTTTTGACGCGAACTTTGGGTGGTTAGCTTTAGTGGTGTGGCCATGGTAGTTTTAGGGTTCTGAAAGTGATAGATGCAGTGTTATGAGTGCAAGGATCTGGTACCGATGACCATAAGAATATAAAGAAGGATCGATAGTTTACGGTTTTGATGCGAACTTTGGGTGGCTAGCATCTGAGGTGTGGCCATGATAATTTTGGGGTCCTGAAGGTGATAGATGCAATGTTATGAGTGCAAGGATCTGGTACCGATGACCATAAGAATACTATAAAGAAGGATCAATAGTTTACGGTTTTGATGCGAACTTTGACTGGCTAGCATTTGAGGTGTGCATGGCCATGGTAGTTTTGGGGTCCTGAAGGTGATAAATGGAGTGTTATGAGTGCGAGAATATAGTAACTGTGATCAGTCACGTACAGACGGCCAGACAGTCCTGGGAGCAAGACGATAGCAACCAAGCGATTAAACAAGCGATGTCAAGTCTAGTTTGATCTAGTTTGTTTAAGTCCCAGGGTCGAAATAGCTGCGAGAGAGAGAGAGAGAGAGAGAGAGAGAGAGAGAGAGAGAGAGAGAGAGATCGTGGCACCACAGAATTCCTTATACAATTGATACTAAGCGTGTCAAGCTAATATAATAATGAACATCAATTAAAAGAAAAAGAAAATAGGGCGAAATAAAAATACGATGAAGTCCAAAGAATACAGGTGACAAAGAAAAAAAAATGTAAAAAAAAATTAAAAAATAAATAAAGGAAACACTTTTATATCAAGACCAGACAGGCAAAGTTCATGCATAGGATAAAGTCCCCAAGAACTGTACAAAGGTTAGGAAGAAATGAGTCCATGAAATCAGTCCACCACAAAAGAGGGGAAGCAAAGAGTTCCTCTCAAGGGTCAAGAAAATCAAGGGTCGAGAAAACTAGACGGCAAGCAAAGTTCAGGCCGTTAAAGTCCCTCAAAATTCATAAAAGATTAGGAAGAAACGAGAATCCATCCAATCAGTCCACCACAGAGGAGAAGAGAGAAGGCAAAGTCCATGATGTTCAAGCCGTGAATAAAACAGACAGCAAGCAAAGTTCAAGCCGTTAAAAACAGACACCGGACGTCGAGAGCACCTGGTGGAGAGAGGAGGCAAAGTCCAGTACTCAAGAGTCGAGAGAACCAGAGTGCAAGGAAAGTTCCGTCAGTTTGAAGTACTTAGAGACGACAACAAAGCAACTGGGGATGAGATAGAGGAAGCAAAGTTTAGAGTCGAGAGAACATGACACTGCAAGCCAAGTTCAGCCCGTTAAAAGTACGTAGAAACAAAACAATAAGAGCTGGGGACGAGGGAAAGAAAGCAAAGTCCAGTAATGATCAGACGATACCAAACCAGACAGAAAGGAAAGTCCGGACAGTTAAAAGTACTAAGACACAGGATAACGAAGCAGCTGGGGACGAGAGAAAGAAGGCAAAGTCCAGTAAGGATAAAACGAGATACCAGACGGCAAGCAAAGTTCGGACCGTTTTAAAGCACATAGAAACACGACACCAAACGCAGCTGGGAACGAGAGAAAGATCAAACGCCCAAATAAAGTTCAACGGCCAGTATATTATAAGCCCGACGTCCAGGGAACCACAAGATAAAGACTGCCGTGAGAGGCAAGGTTCATGTATCTAAATAAAGGCTCTAGGAACAAGATGTGGTCAAAGTCCTAGAGGTCATGGAGTTCTGCTACCAAGGAGAGCCACTCGGAAATTCACGACGTGGTTAAAGTCCTCTCGTCCACATAGGCCTAACAACCAGGGAGTGTCATATGGAAAATTTACGAAACAGCAGTAGAGGAATAGTTAATAACGGTGCAGAAATGAAGATAAGGCAACACAAACAATCTCCAGGCAGTCCAAAAACTAAAAAAAAAAAAAAAAATAAATAAATGTTAGTATATCAGTTCTAGATGGAGAGAAGAGACAAAACGATTCCCTCTCAGCCTTGAAACTACAGAAAAGACACAGTAAGTATTATACAAACGGTCTTGAGTCCTACACAAGAAAGAGCAACGAAAAAGCCAATCTAAAACAAATCCAAACCCAAGACAAGTCCCAATAGCAATACCAAAACATCCTTGGAACAGAATCTAGACGAAGCAACAGTTATGAAAAAGGACAAACAATAATAATACCTAAAGTCCAAAACCCCAGTAACGGCACCAAAGGCAACCAGTTTTTTTATGAAAGGAGAAAACACAGAAAAGTATCCAACAGCCTTGAACCATAGCAAGATACAGCAAGCACCATATCAAGTCCAAACCATCCTCAAAGCAAGGCAAGACACGGAAGGCAACACAAGATCTAAACACTTCGACGTAAAACCGAACAAAACACAATAATAACCAAACCGTCCCGAGGCTACGACAAGATTCACCAAACAGAAAAAGTCGCTATAAGATGAAGATAAAAGACAGCAAGCAACCTATACAACCAGTCCCGCGTTAAACCGAACAATACACAATAACAACCAAACCGTCCCGAAGCCACGACAAGATTCACCAAACAAAAAAAGTCGCTATAAGATCAAAACAAGAGACAGCAAGCAACCTATACAACCAGTCCCGCGTCAAACCGAACAAAACAACAATAACCAACTCGTCCCAAACCCTAAGCAAGCCACAGCAAGCACTATTCAACGTCCAAATCGTTTTATAACCAAGGTGAGACCCAACCGGTCATATCCAGACAATCCTACCCGAAAACAAGACACGGCAAGCGGTAAAAAGTTCCACCAATTATAAAACAAAAAACACCCAGCTCGTCCCAACCTGAAGGCAGGACTCAGCAAGCAAGAAAAAGTCCAAATCGGTTTAAAACTAAAATGAGACATAATCAACAATGCCAAGACAATCCTAAACCGAGAACAAGACATAGGAACCAAGAAGAACCTCCATCATTTACGAAACAAACATTAAACAAAGGCAACGCGCAGAAAGCAAGAGTCCCAAGCCCGTACCAAGGATCTGAACGCGGCATAACCTTCCCCAACGTCTTGAATGGTCTGCCAGGGAGGAGGCGCGACTGCAGGCACCACTTGGCTGTCTCCTCTCCCCGCCGCACACCCTCACGTAACCTGTCCCACGCCAGCCGCTCTTACCTAATGCGCAGTAACTATCACCTGTCCTCACCAGACTGATTAAAAGCGTTATTCAATGATTTCGTGCTTCTTAGGACTGGACGGGATTTGTTTAGCTATAAGTTTTGCCTTACGTGGAGATGCAAAGAGCTTAGAATACAGTGCCGGGGAAGGGAGTGGAATAGCTGTCATCTGAACCTCACAAGTATTATTCGTTGACTTGGTGCTGCATAGGATTGGAAGGGATTTGTATAGCTATCCTTTGTTTTACGTGGAGATGCATAGAACTTAGAATAGAGGAAGGCAGGAATAGCTGGCACTTGCCCTTCACCTGAACTGCATACCAACGTGACTTCGTGCCGCATAAGACTGGAAGGTACTTGTATATCGACGCTTATCTTTTCCTTATCTTTTCTTTTTCTCTTTTGCAGCTTTAGCAGCGTTTTTTTTTTTTTTTTTTTTTTTTTTTTTTGCTTGCTGAGCTGTCTCCCTTTTAAAAAAAAAAAAAAAATATCTATCATTTATTACACGCGAAGATGCACAGAACTTAGAATAGAGTATATAGGAAGGCAATGGAATAACTATCACTTGTCCTGCACATGAACTCCATACAAACGTGACTTCGTGCTGCGTAAGATTGGAAGGGATTTGTATAGCTATCTTTTATTACACGTGGATATGCAAACAGCTTATAATAGAAAAGGTGGGAAGGCTGTGTAATATGTATCATTTGTCCTTCCCCTGAACAGAATACAAACGTGACTTAGTGTTGAATAAGACTGGAAGGTATTTGTGGAGCCATCATTTATTACACGTGGAGATGCAAATAGCTTAGACCTTAGAATAAAGAAGATGGGAAGGCCGTGTAATATGTATCACTTGTCCCTCACCTGACCTGTATACAAGCGTGACTTCGTGCTGCATAAGACTGGAAGGTATTTGTGGAACTCTCATTTATTACACGTGACGATGAGTAGAGCTTAGAATAGGGAAGGTGGGATATGTATCACTTGCCCTTCACCTGAATTGAAGAAACGTGACTTCATGCTGCATAAGACTGGAAGGAATTCGTGTAACTCATTTATTACAGGTGGCGATGCAGAGAGCTTAGAATAGTGTGTGGGAAGGCCGTGGAAAGCGACAACACGACATGGAGTTCTATATAGAGATGACTAAAATCGCTCTATAAATATCCAGTCGCCTGTTTCTGCATCCTAAGCCCCACCCACACCTCGCCCAGGCCCGACGCTCCAAAGGTCGTATTCTGAAACATTTCGGAGCCCAAGCACACATATTTGACAAGGCTTTCGTAGGAGTTTGTGTGTATTTCTTTGGGTAGTTTTATGACCCTGGTGGTAATCTGACCCTTCCTCTGTGCCATGAACCTAAGACACCTCTCATAAGAAACCGACTAATCTCGTTTTTGGCCTTTGGATATAGTTGATGTGAGGAGTAGAAGCGTCTGACAATACCAACCCAAATGTCAGCGGCGAGGAAGTGTGGAGCAGGGAGTGTCGAGTTCCCGAAATAAGACGTTAAGAAATACGGCCAAGTGGAACGCCGCCTCACTCTTGACTTCATTACGAGGCACACACATGAACACACACAGACACGATGCAGATGTGCCAGGCGTGAGGGGCGGGGCAACGGGCCGTTCAGTTCCCTAAGATAAGACACACACACACACACACAAAAAAAAAAAAATAATAATAATAATAATAATAAATAAATAAAACAAAAGTAAAAATAAGCTGTCACACACACGTACACACAGACACACACCCTCCCCCTCTCCACACACACATATAGTACACGCACCAACACCCACACCCGCCCACATACAAAAAAAACAGATATGAGAACGCTGCTCCACGCTGGTTAGTCAAGTGTGAAACACACGAACAAACACAGGATAGCTCAGTAGAGATCAAGGTGGAGTGACCACAAACATAAATATGACAAACAAGGCAATTACGAGCCATGAAAACACAAAGCACTCAAACCTAAACCAAGTGGTGTGATCAAGAACATGGTTACGAGCAAAGCAAATGTTCGGATTATGGAGAATTTCAAACAGCAATAAAGAATCGTTTTTAAAAGGGCAACCAAGGCCAATTCAACGAAAGCAAAGAAATATCAGGAACTGAAACTCGCTAAACTAAAATTACTTTCCACCTAAAGAAAAATAAAGAAAAAATGTCTCAAGATTAAAATTTGAATATCCAGTTTTACAATTTTTTCTGTTTGTAAGTAATCCTTCTCAAATATCCTATCAATCAACTTTTTCAGCCTGCAATTGAGACTTTTGAAATACTAAAAATAAAAGCCCTCTGAAATAGAAAAAATCGAGACCTTGGAAAGAGAAAAATAAGACCTTTAAAAATTGAAAAAAAATATAAGACCTTTAAAACAGAAGAAAAAAAACAAGACCATTAAATAGAAAAAATAACCCTTTAAAATAGAAAAAAATAAGACCTTTAAAATTGAAAAAATCTACCCTATTCAGTGAAGAGACAAAGGAAATTATGAAACTGAATCCATGAAGCTCAGACTAGACTCTACGTGACGCCCAGCAGCTTCACACACACACACACACACACACACACACACACACACACACACACACACACACACACACTGTTATCAGTTCAAGGGTAACACAACAGCCTGTCACAGTCTGAACGCCTGGATGACGCTGGGGGGAGGAGGAGGAGGAGGTGGCTAAGGCAAGGGCGAGAAAGTGGTATACGTATAATAAATCGAACTTTCCTAAATGAGAATCAAAGTATAACGCTATGTTGGGATGGAACTTCTGAAACCAAACTTAAGGTCATATTCTTAAACATTTCGGCGCCCAAGCACATCTGACACGGCTTTCGTAGGAGTTGTGGGCCTTTCCAAGGGTAGTTTTATGACCCTGGTGGTAGTTTGACCCTTCTTCTGTACCACGAACCTATAAAAACACTAATTAAAATTCGATTGATCTCCTTTTTGGCCTTTGGTAACTGAGGTGAGAGTTGGTAGCGTTTAAGAACATCAACCATATTTTGACGGTAAAGGAAACTGCTCAAGGGCAATAAACAAAGAAAAAAAAAACTATAAAAACTAACCGCTGCTCCTACAAAAGCAAACAGGAGTGACCATCAAAGTAACCATAGATGCAGAGAAAATAAACATAAGACTTGCGTTGTAGCTTCACTATGACGAGGCGACACAAGAGTATTAGTTCAGGCCCGTATTCTCAGACGCTCTTGGCTCTCACAACAACATTCCCCAAGGCCAGAAAGGAGATTACTCGGGTTCTCATGAGTGTTTTTCACGTTCGTGTTGCAGATGCCTTGTTAAACTATCACTAGGTTTACAAAACTACCCATGGAAATACCGACAACCTATACAAACGTTTTATCAAGTGTGGATGTGTGTCCAGAGATATTTAAGAATATTTACAGAACCTTCACCAAAAGAACTATTCATTGTAGCTTAGGAGACCAACCCTGACACACAAGCACAATAAATAAATAAATAAACAGGCAAATGAATAAACAAACTTCAAGGGAACGGTACATCGGAGTCATAAATTACTCAATGAATATGACTGTTTAATCTGAATCTTTAAACTGAATTCGAAAGCCTGTAAGTGTAAAGCTAAATCTCAGTTTGAGAGTAAAGCTGAATTTGAATTTTGTGTAAAGTTGAATTTGAATATAAACCTGAGATTCAGTATGAAGCTGATTTTGAGTGTAAAGCTAAATTTGAGTGTAAAGCTGGAAGTTTGAATCTACGTTTGAATCTACAAGTGAATTTGAATCTACGCGTGTAAATGTCAAGCTGAGTTTGAACCTACGAGTGTATATGTGAGGCTGAGTTTGAATCTACTAGTGTATATGTGAAGCTGAGTTTGAACCTACGAGTGTATATGTGAAGCTGAGTTTGAATCTACGAGTGTATATGTGAAGCTGAGTTTGAACCTACGAGTGTATATGTGAAGCTGAGTTTGAACCTACGAGTGTATATGTGAGGCTGAGTTTGAACCTACGAGTGTATATGTGAAGCTGAGTTTGAACCTACGAGTGTATATGTGAAGCTGAGTTTGAATCTACGAGTGTATATGTGAGGCTGAGTTTGAACCTACGAGTGTATATGTGAAGCTGAGTTTGAATCTACGAGTGTATATGTGAGGCTGAGTTTGAATCTACGAGTGTATATGTGAAGCTGAGTTTGAATCTACGAGTGTATATGTGAGGCTGAGTTTGAACCTACGAGTGTATATGTGAAGCTGAGTTTGAACCTACGAGTGTATATGTGAGGCTGAGTTTGAACCTACGAGTGTATATGTGAAGCTGAGTTTGAACCTACGAGTGTATATGTGAAGCTGAGTTTGAACCTACCAGTGTATATGTGAAGCTGAGTTTGAACCTACGAGTGTATATGTGAGGCTGAGTTTGAACCTACGAGTGTATATGTGAAGCTGAGTTTGAACCTACGAGTGTATATGTGAAGCTGAGTTTGAACCTACGAGTGTATATGTGAAGCTGAGTTTGAACCTACCAGTGAATATGTGAAGCTGAGTTTGAACCTACGAGTGTATATGTGAAGCTGAGTTTGAACCTACGAGTGTATATGTGAAGCTGAGTTTGAACCTACCAGTGTATATGTGAGGCTGAGTTTGAACCTACGAGTGTATATGTGAAGCTGAGTTTGAACCTACGAGTGTATATGTGAGGCTGAGTTTGAACCTACGAGTGTAAATGTGAAGCTGAGTTTGAACCTACCAGTGTATATGTGAAGCTGAGTTTGAACCTACGAGTGTATATGTGAGGCTGAGTTTGAACCTACGAGTGTATATGTGAAGCTGAGTTTGATTATTTCAGCTAAATTCGAAAGCTTGTAAGTGTAATCCGCAAGAGAAAATCCAGGTGTCAATTTGTAAGTGTGATTCGTAAAGTCCAAATCTAAGTGTAATCTGTAAGTCTAAATCTGTAAGTGAGATCGTTCGGTGCAAATCTTTAAGTATGAGTGTTAAGTGCGAGTGGGAGATCTTGCAGACTTTTAAGGACACATCTGACTCCTCCCTCGACTTGTCTGGCCGACCCTGAGGCGGCCTTGAATGTGTTGATGGCGTGTGTTGGTTGCGGTGGTGGTGGTGGTGCAGGTTTGCTTGGTGGTGGTGATGCGCAGCTGAAACGTGTGAGTGTGTGTGTGTGTGTGTGTGCTCTATTAGATATTACTCAAGGACACGAAACATAAAAGGAAACGAAAACGAGAGAAATGAGAAAACAGGAAAAAACAAAAGAGCAAGCTGAGATAAAAGGAAAGAAAATGACATATGAATAAAATAATCTTCGATTGTATTACTGAAGAAAGACGAATCAAAAAAGAAAACGAAACGAGAGAATTGAGAAAACAAAACAAAACGAAAAAACACGGAACATCAAGTGGAGATAAAGGGAAAATATAAGAATATAAGCATACGCAAAAAATAACCTTCGATCGTATTACTCAAGGAAGACAAATCATACAAGAAAACGAAAACTAGATAATTGAGAAAACAAAAAAACACGAAAGAGTAAGTAGAGAAATAAAAAAAAATTAAACACACATGATAAAATAGTCTTCGATCGTACTATTCGATGGAGACGAAGCATAAAAGAAAACGAAAACAAGAGAATTGAGAAAGGAAAAAAAACAACAACGAAAGAGCAGGAAGATACAAAGGGAAAATAAACGCAGATACGAAAAAAAGAGAAAACGAAAAAAAAAGAAAATGTGAAAAATGAGCAAGGAAAAAAACGAAAGAGCAGGAAGATATAAAGGAAAAATAAAAGCAGATACGAAAAAACGAGAAAACGAGGAAAAGAAGACGAGAGAAATGAGAAAACAAGAAAAAACGAAAGAGCAGTAAGATATAAAGGAAAAATAGAAGCAGATACGAAAAAATAATGAGAAAACGAAAAAATGAGAGAAATGAGAAAGGAAAAAAACGAAAGAGCAGGAAGAGATAAAGGAAAAATAAAGGGGGATACGAAAAAAATAATGTGAAAACGAGGAAAAGAAAACGAGGGAAATGAGAAAACAAGAAAAAAACGAAAGAGCACGAAGATTTAAAGGGAAAATAAAAGCAGATACGAAAAAAAATAATGTGAAAACGAGGAAAAGAAAATTAAAGAAATGAGAAAAAAATGAAAGAGGAAATAAAGACAAAGGAAAAATAGAAACAAAAAAATATGAGAAAACGAGGAAAAGAAAATGAAAGAAATGAAAAAAGAAGAAAAACAACAACGAAAGAGCAAAAGACAAAGGATTATTTTTACAGAAATGGAGACAGTTCAAGGGCACGCACACACACAAAAATAAAACAACAAAGAAAAAAAAACAACAAGATAAAACAGGTATAAAAACAAATCTTCACTCGTACCGTCTGACGTAACAATGACCACGGTGACTTTCCTTATGTCACCTGAACGACAAAAACGCGGTACACAGACGTTCAATTATTAGGGGTGTTGCGCAACGTGTGTCACTCCCTCACCTGACCAACGCAACCGTACCCAAAGAATGTAAGGTTAATCACGAGTGAGAATACTTTTTTGGGGGTTCTGTACAAGAAAAGGAATTGAGAAAGAGTGATAAGCTTCTCCACGGTGAACCTTAACTGACAAAAATAACTAAATAATCTGCAGCAGGACTGTAAGTTATGTAAGTTAAGTTCGGAGCATACGGTATAGCTGCGGGCGCCTCATGTAGCTGTCCATTGAAATACCAAGAACCTCTGTGAAAGCCTTAGCAAATGTGGGTGTATGAGTCCCAGAATGATTGGAAATATGAAACAACACACACACACACACACACACACACACACACACACACACACACAAAATGGCCTACACGGGGCAGCTCCAGATTCCCCACCTCTACCACCTGTCATCCTCGTCCATGAAGCTATCAAGTCTACTCTTAAAACAAACTATCGTCCCTGCACTCACTATGTGATTGCTGAGTCTATTACATTCCCCCACCACCCTATTACTAAACCAATGCTTGCCTATTTCCCTCCTAAATCTATACTTTTCTAATTTAAATCCATTACTGAGTGTTCTATCCTGCTAGCTAATTCTCAGTACTTTACTTATATCGCCTTTGTTGTAACCCTTGACACATTTGAATACTTCTATCAGATCTCCCCGCACTCTTCGTCTTTCTAGAGAATGTAAGTTGAGATGTTTCAGCCTGTCTGATTATGGGAGGTTCCTCAGTCCCTGAATCATCTTGGCCATCCTCCTCTGAACTGATTCTAGCAAGTTGATGTCCATTCTGTAGTGTGGGCACCAAAACTGGACAGCATAATCTAAGTGTGGCCTAACTAACGCTAAATAGTCTGAGGATGACCTCTGCACTTTTGTTGGTTACAGTCCTGTTAATAAAGCCTAATACCCTGTTAGCCCTATTCTTTGCAGTAATACATTGCTTCCTTAGTTTTAGGTCAAAGTTCACTAACACTCCCAAATCCCTTTCACACTCAGACCTGCCTATCGCTGTGGAGTCTAAACTATACCCGTGTAATGGGTTGCGTGTTCCTACACTTTGTACACTACACTTGGTGATGTTAAAATTCATCTGCCATTTCTCTGACCAAGCTGACATTTTGTTGAGATCCTCCTGCAGTGCTCTAGCATCCTCCCCTTTCCTAATAGTGCGTCCTATTTTGGTGTTATCCGCAAATTTACCTACGTCACTGGTTATCCCATTGTCTATGTCATTGATGTAGATAATGAATACAAGCGGGCCTAAAACTGAACCTTGAGGAACCCCACTGGTAACATTACCCCATTCGGATTTTTTACCGTTAATGGTAACCCTCTGTTTCCTGTCGCTAATCCACGCCCATATCCAATCATAAACCTTCTCTCCTATTCCACGAGCCCTGACTTTATTTAAGTCTCTGGTGAGGTACCTTATCGAAAGCCTTCCTAAAATCAAGATAAACTACATCGTAACTCTCATCATTGTCAGAAAAAAGAAAAAACTTGAGGCTGTATTCTTAAACACTTCGGTGCCCAAGCTCACTAATTTGACAAAGCACTCATAGTTATGGGCATTTCCAGGGGTAGTTTTACGATTCAGGTGGTAGGCTGCCACATTCCTCTGTACCGTGAACATAAAGAAACCCTCATTAGAACCCGATTGATCTTTTTGGCCTTTGAATATACGTAGTTGATGAGGCGGAAATGTCTAAGAATACCGACGTCCGGGTCACGAGACAAGGTACACGAGTCTGCACACTAACACTCAATACGTATCATGAACCGAACGATAGTATGGTCACGTGACAATCGATGTACCTAAGAGCGGAAGACTTCATATGACCGAAGCGGAATTTTTTGACATTGGTACGCTGCCCCTCGCCCTCTATGGAGGTCGAGATATACGGTCTTTGGTGTTTCGTAAGCCTATACGGCCCTGAAGTCTGCCAAGAATTTACGCAATGAGGGTTGAGGACCTTTAAGACCTTTAACATCACGAGACTTGGTGATATAATAGGGAGAAGAATAAAAATAAGAGTAACAGTAACAACATCTACTCCCCCTCCTCCTCCTCCTCCTCCTCCTCCTCTTACTCCTCCTCCTCCTCCTCCTACTACTACTACTACTACTACTACTATTACTACTACCATTACTACTACTACTATGACTACTACTACTACTACTATTCTTCTTCTTTATCTTCCTCTTCTTCTTCTTCATTTTCCATCACAAATCATAACAAAACAACAACAACAACAACAACAGCAACAACAATGACTAACAATAACAATAACAACTACTACTACTACTACTACTACTACCACTACCACCCTTACCATTACTATTACGACTACTATCCAGACAATCCTACCCGAAAACAAGACACGGCAAGCGGTAAAAAGTTCCACCAATTATAAAACAAAAAACACCCAGCTCGTCCCAACCTGAAGACAGGACTCAGCAAGCAAGAAAAAGTCCAAATCGGTTTAAAACTAAAATGAGACATAATCAACAATGCCAAGACAATCCTAAACCGAGAACAAGACATAGGAACCAAGAAGAACCTCCATCATTTACGAAACAAACATTAAACAAAGGCACTACCATTACTACTATTACTACTACTACTACTATTACTACTACTACTACCACCCCTACCATTACTACTACTACTATTACCACCACTACCATTACTACTACTACTACTACTACTACTACTACTACTACTACTACTACTACTACTATTACTACTACTACTACTTCTATTCTTGTCAGTGTCCAATAAAAAAAACACAATAAGAACAGCGTTGCGTGGTAGCGTTCGTCGGGGAATTACGGGAAATAAAAAATCATTGGAATAGAAGAAAGAATGTCGTATTGTCCCACTTTTTTTTATTTTTTTTAGGGATGTTAGTTGAGCAAGTGTTATCTCTCTCTCTCTCTCTCTCTCTCTCTCTCTCTCTCTCTCTCTCTCTCTCTCTGTCCTGGCAACACTGAATCGTGAGTAATATCCGGTGTGTCTTACTCCTCTCCTTACCTACATTCCTCCTCCTCCTCCTTATCTCCTTATCTCCTCTTTCTCTCCTTTGTCTTGCCGTCACGTTCTTTGATTTTCTCTCTCTCTCTCTCTCTCTCTCTCTCTCTCTCTCTCTCCCTTCCATTTTCGTACCTCCTATTGTTCCATTTTTAATTTTTCCCCCATATCATTTTCTAATTATTTCTCTCATCACTCTTCTATCCATACTTATCCTTCCTCTAGAGTCGCTTTTTCACACTTTTTTTCTACACTTCTATCGCGTCACATTTTCAAACAATTTATTTTATTTATTTCCCTCCGATATTTGTTTTTCTCCTTTCTCCCTTCACTCTCCTTCCCCCATACTTGTCCTTCCTCCAATGTCGCGTTCTTAGTATTTTTTTCTCTTTGTGAGGGAGTTATTTTTCTCCTCTTTTCTTGATCAATGGAGCGGAACAGATTCAACGATAGAAAAAAAACATGATATTGAAATACCTCAACAGAGAGAGAGAGAGAGAGAGAGAGAGAGAGAGAGAGAGAGAGAGAGAGAGAGAGAGAGGAGGGGGAAGGGGAGGGAAGGCAAGTAGAAAGAGAGAAGGTTTTGATCAAGGAAGAGTGTGGAGTGTAGGACTGTGTGTGTGTGTGTGTGTGTGTGTGTGTGTGTGTGTGTGTGTTCAGTGCGTCATTCCTAACTAAAACAAAGAGGACAAGTCAGCTGGGCATACACCAATGCACACACACACACACACACACACACACACGTCACTGCCTCCCTCTTTCCGTTCACATGATGCAGGCAAGAAATAAACTCCGTGATACACACACACACACACACACACACACACAGAGAGAGAGAGAGAGAGAGAGAGAGAGAGAGAGAGAGAGAGAGAGAGAGAGAGAGAGAGAGAGAGAGAGAGGCGGGAGGGCACTAAAGGTTACACGTCAGTTCTGATAACCAACTTCACCATCTCTTTTTCTTCGCCTTTACCGAGAAGCCACAAAAGCTTTCCTACTCTCTCACGACCCCATTAAACTAGGAAAGGAAACAACGACTCAGACGCTTCCACTAAATTAACAAAACCCTTCAGTATTACAACAGACAATAACTTACATGAAAGAGGAGCAAGTAAAGGATGAAATTCAAATGACAATACAACTTCTGATATTACTTTCTTAACTAACATTATTATTTAACTCATTTTTATAGGAACAGTGATTTGCGGGCTTATTTTGCATTATGGTTTTCTCTTTTTTTTTTGCCCTTGAGGTGTTTCCTATGCCGTAAGTAATGAAAAATAAAGAGGAACGGAATGCTACTTATGCTGTTTAAATAAAGTAGAGGAGTTTAAGTAATGAAAAGAGAGCATTGCCTTAGTGTGAGATGATATTCAAACGACACAACAATTTCAGACATTACTTTCTTCACAAACAGGGAGATGAACGAACGAAAGGCAATTAGTAATGTTTAAAATAAAGTGGAAGTCATAATACTTGTCTAAATGAAAAGAGCAATTGCCTTAATAATAGATGAAACTCAGATGGCAAAACAGCTTCATATATTACTTCATATATTACTTTCTTCACTAACATCAGAGAGAGAGAGAGAGAGAAACTTGCTGAACTTACATCTCTATATAAAACTTCATATATTACTTTCTTCACTAACATCCCCGACCAAGGAAAAAGAGAGGAACGCAACGCAACTTTTAATGATTAAATGCAGGGGATGAGTCTTAATAATATCACGAAAAGAGCAATTCCTTAACAATGGATGAAACTCAAGTGACAACTTCAGATGTTACGTTCTTCACTGACATTTACGATCGAGGACCCAGAGAGAGGAAAGAAAGGCAACCTCTACTGTTCAAATAACGCGGACGAGTCTTCGTAACTATCTAAATGAAAAGAGACCAATTCCTTAACAATATGACAAGTTCAGGTTACGTTCTTCACTAATAATAACAATCAAGGACACAAGCAGAGGCAAGCAACACGACCTTCAATTCTCAAATAGAGTGGAGTCTTATTAGTATCTGTAGGGCATGACTGGCAAGAGGTAGAGATGCTTAGAGAGGCGTACAAGAGATTGGGAATGCGAGAAAGCGGCTGTAGTTACGAAAGTCTTGCTGGATATAAATACGTGTAGGCAGGAAGCGTTCTACAGGATGAGATCTGGGTACCAACTTTATTAAACGGATGTGAAACGTTTATACGGCGTAGGCAAGAGAAGTGAAGAAGGAGAGAGAACAGCGAATGAACACCTCTCAAGTATCGTTAGGTCGGCTGGTCAGAACAGGGATGTGAGGGCGATATGTGGAATACAGGGAGGAGGAGTGTGATGAGAAGTGTTAATATTATGGAAATAGAGAGAACCATACACGCGGAGTCACTGGAGATTCTGGTGATGGCTCAGGAGGCCCCGCACGAGGAGGCGAAGCTACTTGATTTTCCTGGGCCAAGGCAAAGGTACAGGTGTCTGGAGGTTTGATAAATGAAACCGTACAGTCTGTTCAAGCGTGTGGCGAGGACACTGGGTCGTATTACAAAACATTTCACCGCCCCAAAACGCATATTTGACAAGGCTTTCGTAGGAGTTTTAGGCATTTCCAGTAGTAGTTTTAAGAGCCTGGTAGTAGTTTGACCCTTCTTCTGTACCGTGAACCTAAGGAAACACTCATTAGAACGCGACTGATCCCCTCTTTGACCTTTAGAAATTGTTGATGTGAGAAGCGAAGGTGTCTTATAATACCGGCCTAAGATCTTGGAAAATCTCACACACCTTGGTAGCGTAGTTCAGTACACCGGCGGGTCTCAAGAAGTCTTACAGCGGACTGTCTGGGCCTACGATGTTATGGATACGCTCAGAACGAGTATATGGTGTTGCTGAGGTACTTAGAAAAGGACAGGGCCTACATGGACACTTCCCCGGAGGCACCCGAGGATTTGGCGTCGTAGGGTGAGCGAGGCGACGTCCCCCACCCACGCAATGATTGATCGATAAATACGAGGTTCTTTGTTGTGGTGCTGACGGGGTAAACAGACAAAGACGAGCATTAAGCACTTGACAAAAAAAATAACCCTGTTAGGTGTAATCATCGTTTTTTGTGTGTTTGCGATATGATGTCCTTGTGCCCCCGCCGTGTGCTGATAGCGCAGATAGGCGGTGCATGAGGGGACAGACACCTATCTCGGAAACAGCGATTAAAAAATGAAAGTTCTCAGACGATAAAAGTTAACGGCCACGATGAACTGACGGGCGGTGAAAGGCGAATGAAAGGCGAATGAAAAGCAAAACAAAGGTTAAAGAAATGCGCGTTATCATGAGAGAGAGAGAGAGAGAGAGAGAGAGAGAGAGAGAGAGAGAGGTGATCAAGACTGGTGAGGCTGCTGGTCACAAGTCCGTCAACGTGATGAGGCGGAGGCACTCCATGTTACTAAGCAGACAGAAGGAGGAGGAGGAGGAGGAGGGGGAGGAGAAGGAGGAGGAGGAGGAGGAGGAGGAGGAGGAGGAGGAGGAGGGGGAGGAGAAGGAGGAGGAGGAGGAGGAGGAGAGACGGAGATGGAGAGGGAAGGAGAGGGAGAAGAACAGACAAAGACAAAAAAATAAAAGCTACAAATGATGAAAGAAAAAAAAAAGGTCATGTTTCCTGTAGTGAAGAAACTCGCATCATTCACAAAGACGACTCAAGGATAGGAGAGAAAACGAAACTGTCCAGACGGGTTCTAGTTTTTTTTAACTACCCAACCACCTTCACGCGTGGGTCGCCGCTCACAAGGACGCTGCACGCTGCCCGGGGATGAGACAGGTGACCTCTACACCTGGATGGCTACAGGTACGCCAGAAACTACCTAGAAATGGGAGACCGTCGCTGAACCTTCTATCACTACCTATTTGTTTCGTATCTTACTACCATATAATTTTTACAGCAAATCAAGCAGCTCGGAGACAAGAAACAAAAAAACAACAACAAAAAGTCCGCTAATGTTAAACACGTATATTATTACCTACTTTTGGTATTGCTTGTATTTCAACATCTAACATTGGTAAAATCTATGTTTCAACGGTTTATCTTTCCTCTTTGTCATGAAATACTGCTACACTTCATGACGGTGCTAATTCTATTTTTCTTGGTCAAACATTGCTACGACTCCGCATCACCATCCTTATCAGTGTTATTGTTATTATTCTACACACAGCCCTCGTGGACAGAGTGGTGTCTAAAACCCGTATTCTTAAACATTTCGCCGCCCAAGTACATGTATTGGACAAGGCTTTCGTAGGAGTTGTGGGCATTTCCCGGGGTTGTTTAATGGCCCTGGTGGTAGTCTGACCTTTCTTCTGTACCATGAACCTGAAAAAAACACTCATGAGAATCCGATTAATCTCCTTTTCGACCTTTGTAAATAGTTGATGTGAGGGATGAAAGCGTTTAAGAATACCGACATAAGGCTCTTCGTCCCATCAACTCCCCTCTTACTGACAGTCTCCTACCTCTTAAATTCCACCGCAACGTTGTCTCTCTCTCTCTACCGATATTTTCATGCTGACTGCTCCTCTGAACTCTCTAATTGCATGTCACCACTAAGGGCACAGTCTCCACTCCTTCTGAGGCCCCGCTGCACAAGACGTACTACTCTTTCTCATCCCTAGTCTACCCAAATCCCGTATACAAGAGTTAACCAACATCATTCTTACATCCCTTCCTTCGTGTACATTTCCTCCTGCCTACGACATTATTTTCTTCAAGATGGGAGTATCAAGACACCTCTCCATCCGTAATTGAGCTCTCTTCTTGGCTTCATTTCTCCGCTTTTATAAGAGCAGTGCTTGGCGGGCTTCTTTGTTTTTTGTTTGATTTTGCTTGTTTTGGCCTTGAGGTGCTTCCTTTATCGTAAAAAACAGTAATTGTCTCCTTTTTTCCATTACATGTTACAGACACGTTATATCCTTATCTTTTAATGTGTACTTCAACCAGTCATTGCTACAACTCAAATTATTCATCTTTATCTTATTTTTTTTCGTCAATCAAGCAACATTTAGAGACGCAGGCCCTAACGACGCCACTCAGTACAAACACAAAGACACATGTAGCAAACCTGACTCATTTACTTTGTCTTCGAATGTAACGGCGCAGCTGCAGGGGCCAGTGATAAGAAAGGACTTGTGAATCATATACTCAGATGTTCTCCTCAAGCAAACACTTCCAAAGGCCACAAAGAGGATTAGTCAGATTCTCATGAGTGTTTCTTTTGCGTTCATGGTGAAGAAGCCTTGTCAAACTATCACTAGGCTTACAAGACTACCCATGGAAATACCCACAACTCCTACGAAAGCCTTGTCCAGTGTGGGTGTGCATGCGCCGAAATGTTGGAGAATCTGAATGCCGGTATTGCACGTTGCTTCCTGACTACCAAAAAGCACTAATTGGTGAGGCAAGCGATTTAAAGATGCTGAAATTATAATTGACGTCAAACCAGATGAAGATGATGTTGCAAGAGATAAATGAGTGGAAAGTTTTGGTTGTTTATTCTACGAGCTACACTTTTGTATTTATTAAAGAGAAGAACAGAAAAAAAACAAAGGAAATAGTGGTGGTTTACTAACGATTAATACAAATTAATTCAAAGCGTGACCAGAGACGATAGATGAGAGAGAGAGAGAGAGAGAGAGAGAGAGAGAGAGAGAGAGAGGAATAAGGAAGGGTGGAAAGGGAGGGGAAGGGACGGAAAGGGAGGAATGTGTCTGTCTGGTGCGTAGGTGAGAGAGAAGAAGGGAGGTGGGGGTGAAGGCAGGGGAAGGTAGGACAGGTGAGGGAGGATTAAGGAAGGGTGGGATGGGAAGGGAAGGGAGGAATGTGGCTGTCTGGTGAGCAAGAGAGAGAGAGAGAGAGAGAGAGAGAGAGAGAGAGAGAGAAATGAGGGTGGCGGAGAAGGCAGAGGAAAGGAAGATGGGTAAGGAAGGGAGGGAAGGGAAAGGAGGGGAAGGGGAGGGAAAGAAAGGGAGGGAAGGGAGAGGAAGAGAAGGGGAAGGAAGGGGCTGTCTAATGTGCAAATAAATGAGAGAAAAATAAAAATGAGGATGGCGGGGAAGGCAGGGAAAGGGAAGATATGTAAGGAAGGGAGAAGGAAGGGAGGAAGGGAAGGGAAGGGGCTGTCTGGCGTGCAGGTGTTTGGGCAAGGACGAAGGGAGGGAAAGGTGAAGACTGAGGTAATTAAAGACGTTGAGGCTCGTAGAGGTGACGGCGACTAACTTACGACTTGGCTTATGCGGTTGATTCATTTTTTTTTCCATTTTTGTTTTACTTTGTCCCTTTGTATTATTGTTTATATTTGTTTTTAGTCGTGTTGCTACCTTGTGCAGTGTTGTGGTTTTATCCTTATTATTTACTTTTATTATTATTATCATGGTCTTGTTTTCTCTTCTTATCTCTTGTTATTTATTATTATTATTATTATTATTATTATTATTATTATTATTGTTACTTTTATCCTCATCACCCTCATCATGCTATTTTTCTTATTGTTTCTTATTTTCTTTGCTTTTGTTGCTGTAGTTAATATTATCATTATCCTCATGTTCTCATTCTTATTGCTTTTTATGTTTTCTGATTATCATTATCATTACTATAGTATCATCATTATCATTGCTCATATTCTTTTTTTTCTGCTTTTTCTTTTTTTTGGTTTGTTTGTTTGTTCTTGCTGCTGTTGTTGTCATTATCATAACTATAACATTATACTCTGATTTTTCTCTCTACTTCTTGTTTTTTTTCTTATTATTATTACTTATTTCATTTTCCTGACCTTTTACTACTTATTGCTTCCTGTTATCATTATCATTCCTCATTTCTTATTCATACTATTACTTATTTATCTTATCATTGCTATCACTCATCGGCGGGAGGGAGGGAGCGAGTGGCAACGGGTGGCATAACATCGGCGTTGTTACACACTTTCTAATCAGCGCGAGCCTTTCTTTTTATCTACCCGGGCAGCGCCGTCCCAAGGTGCGCCGATACTGAGGGGGGAGGGGGGGACACAACAAAGCCCTCTATCTTGTTTATCACCTCGCCGAGTCATTGCCGTTACTGCTGGGGGGTGGGGGGTGGGGGTGGGGGGTATTTACGTGTGTGACTTTTTTGTGGGTTTTGTTTTGATTTGTTTATGCAAGTGATAGTGGTGGTGGTGGTGGTGGTGGTGAAGGATGTGTTGTTGTCATTGATTTTAGGTGTTTGTGGTGGTGGTGATAGTGGTGGTGGTGGTGGTGGTGGTGAAGGATGTGTTGTTGTCATTGATTTTAGGTGTTTGTGGTGGTGGTGATAGTGGTGGTGGTGGTGGTGGTGATCAAGGAAATTTAAAGGGTGGTGGTGGTGGTGGTGGTAGTGGTGGTGCAAGCTGTTTTCGTCACCAACACAACCATCACCACCACCACCTCCACCACCACAACCACATACCACCACCACCATTACCATTACCATCACCCCCCCCCTCTCTCTCTCTCTCTCTCATTTTTCCTTTCTCCCACCTCCACCTCCACTAACAACAACACCACTACTTGCCAAAAACATACGAAAGAGTGCGAAACGAAGGAGGAGGAAGAAGAAAGTGGGCTGCCGTGGGTGTGGTCGGGAGGGGGGGGGGGCATGAGGGGAGAGAAGGGGAGGGGGAGGGGGGGGGGGAGAAGATGCTGTATTGGTTGGCTCTACGGGCAGGGCGATGATGATGGAGGTGGTGATGAAGGTGGTGGTGGTGGTGAAGGTGGTGAGTGGGTGGACGTAAGGGTGGGTGGGTGAGGGAAGAGAGTGGTAAGTGAACGGAAATAAAGTCACGTGGAGGGAAAAAAAAGCCCCAGGAAAATAGTCGCAGGAAAATACTAATGGGGAAAAATGTCGTAGGAAAAAAGTCGCAGGAAAATACTCGAGGGGAAAAAAGTAACGGAGGGGAAAAAATGTCGCAGAAAATAGTTATACAAAAATACTCACGGGAAAAAAGTTACAGAAAAAAAGTCGCAACAAAATAATCGAAGGAAAAAAGACTCAGAAAAATAACCTCACGCGAAAACAAACAAACAAAAAAACAAAAAATACAAAAAACACAAGGGGAGGTTTCATTTAAATACTACAAACAATTAAATGAAAAGGAGGAAAACAACAAACACATAACTTCCACTTTTTAACTTGAATAACGAATGAGCGAGGAGGCGGTGGTGGCGGTGGTGGTGGTGGTGGCGGTGGTGGTGGCGACGTGATCTGGGGAGGTGCCAGGTGGTGGTTCTTCTAATGCATTATTATCGTCTCGGTCAGGGCAGAGAGGGGAAGGGGGGAGGGGAAGAAGGAAGGGGAAGGAAGGGGAGGGGGGGGGAAGATGGGCAGTATTGGGGCTTCGCTTAAGTATGTCAGTATGCATTGATAAAAAAAAAATACGCGTGCAATAATGTATGAATAAATAAATAAATAAATAAATGCATCACTTCATAACATTCAATCAGGGAAGAAAACAAAGCAATACATATATCCGTAAAGCAAATAACTAGCCTTGAAATGTATATAAAGAAACGTTAGAATTTTCCATATTTATCAAGACTAATCATAATAAATCCGATGACGTTTTTTTTTTTTTTATTATTCTGAGTTTTCCCTTCGATTATTTTCCTGTGACTTTTTTTCTGTAGCTTTTTCCCCTCGAGTATTTTTATGTGACTATTTTCTGCGACATTTTTTTCCCTCCGTGACTTTTTTCCCCTCGAGTGTTTTCCTGCGACTTTTTTCATGCGACATTTTTCCCCATAAGTATATATTCTTAATCCAGTTTTCGAAATAGTCACATCAGTATTGACGTGAGCTTCGGTAATGCGAGACTTTTACTATTCCGGCCACCACGTAAAATCATAATAATAATAAATTACTTTTTTTCATATTAATCCAGTTTTAGTTTTAGTTTTTTTTTTTAGTTTTCGACATAAATCACATCAATAGTTACGTGATTTTTGGCAGTGTTTGATTATATTTTCCACCCACTTTGTGACACTATAATAAGAGTTGTGGTAATTTTTTTTTTTTTCATATTTATCCAGTTTTCGAAATGGGCCGCAGCGATATTTACTTGATTTTTGGTGATTTTTTACTTCAGTTATTCTCTCCATGTTGAAAGTCTAATCATAATAAAAGCAGTGTCGAATTCTTTTTACACACTTTTGTTCAGTTTTCGGAATGGCCACCTCAATAGTTACGAGATTTTTGGTGATGTTTGACCTTTAATTACTTTGCCCAGGTGGTGTAACTAATCATCATTAAAGCAGCGGCGTTTTTCCTTCATTACTCCATTTCCGTGTATCTTAAGAAGCCCTGACCACGCGAGTAAGCCAGGTAGGAACACGGCCTGCACACGACACGGCCCGCCCAGCCACGGACGCCCCAGTAAGATTAGCGACCGGCGAATACCAGATTGTGACATGCGGGGATTGTTATCACGCGAACACGGCTGGAGGCATGACAGCTTGCGTCAGACACGAATGGAAACGATTAGAAGCATAGTGGAGTGATGCAGGCTTGTGAGGATGATGATGATGATAATGATGATGATGATGATGAAAGGAACAAACAGACGTACAGGTGTGAATCAATTATGTATCACCATATCTCCACCAAACAGATTACATAGTGTTAGTGTTAGTGTTAGTGTTAGTGTGTGTGTGTGTGTGTGTGTGAGTCTCTAAGTGCTTTCTGATTATTATTATTATTATTAATATTATTATTATTATCACAGCCACCACCACAATCACCCCCACCACTACTACAACAACTACTACTACTACTACTACTACTACTACTACCGTTTTAGTCGTTTTGATGAATGCGGAGATGTGGTTTGGTCTAGTTTTTCCCTTTGTCTTCTCTCCCTCCCTACTTCCCTCTCTCCCTCCCTTCATGCCCTCTTTCCTCCCTTCCTCCCTGCCCTCTCCTTCCCTCCCCAACCTACTCACTTCCTATATCAGTCCATCACTCACTTCCTGGATCAAAACGTTTCTTCCTTGTTTATGAGAGAGAGAGAGAGAGAGAGAGAGAGAGAGAGAGAGAGAGAGAGAGAGAGAGAGAGTGGGGGGCGACACGTGTGAGAAACTTACGTTCTTTGCAATCTGCGCAACACCTAATATTTATTTAATGGTAAGCGCGTCATCACATGCGCACAACCAATATATTACTGCGTTTGTGTCACGAGATGCATCTGCGGAGGATTGAAATTCATAAACAAATAAGCTGACCAAATATCTATCTATCTAACTAACCGATGAACTACGTAACCAACTATCTATCTACCTAACTGATTAACTAACTAACTAGCTGGCCAATAAACTATCTAACCAACAAACTAATCAAATAACTACCCAACTAACTAAGCAAATGATTAAAATATTACTAACCAACTTACTAACCTAACTAGCAAACTAACTAACTAACCAGCCATCAAAGTAATAGCCATGTCACTAATAGCTAATAAGTCGACTATTAAATAACTGGAGCTGTATGAAAAAGTACTCAAGTAAATAAAAGATAAATAGAGAAATAAAGAAAGAAAGAAAGAAAATGCGAGATAAGTTCCATTTTACCATGATTGTGATTTTGTGACTTAACATAAAGGTGAAAGAAAAGAGATAAAAGTGAAGGAAAATGATGGAAGGAAGAGGAAAAGTAAAAGACTAAGAAAATGATAGAGGAGAAAGGAGGAGAGGTGAAGATGTGGATGAAGAAGATGCAAAAGGAGACGTGGTGAGGAGAAAACAAAGAAGGGAAAGAAATAGAGAGAGAAGGAAATTATTTAGGTAACAAGTTCAAGGAAAATGGATATCAGGAAAAGCCTTGTAATCCCTTGTAATCTCGGCAAATCTAGTTTTTGTTTTGTTTCGTTGTGTTTCGTAATTCCTCACACACGAAGGAATGGAGTTGAAGGAAAAGAAAAAAAAAGTAATATAGTTCGAGGGACTTAAAGAGCGTTAAGAAAGGAAGATGAGTATAATTTGACGCAATGCATTCCTCAGCTGACGTCATGTATGTGTGTGTGTGTGTGTGTGGTGACGTTACAAGGAAGAAGCTAAATTTCTCTCTCTCTCTCTCTCTCTCTCTCTCTCTCTCTCTCTCTCTCTCTCACACACACACACACACACGCACACACTTGCATCAGATAAGAGGATGTCAAGACCAAAAAACCAACAAACAAACAAACGCACACATTAGCTAACACCAGAGAGAGAGAGAGAGAGAGAGAGAGAGAGAGAGAGAGAGAGAGAGAGAGAGAGAGAGAGATGATGCATATGGAAAGTGGGACAAAGGAGAATGAGAGGAATTAAAACAGAAGAGGTGGGATAAAGGAAAGAAGAAGAAAAAGAAGAAAAGGAGAGAATGGCAGGAGAGAGGATGAAAGATGGGTAAGAAAGGAAGAGGAGAATAAAACAAAGAGAAGAAAAGGACAGAAGTAGAACAAGAAGAGGGGATTGGGAGGGAAGAGAGGACGAAAGATGGATGAAGAAGGAAGAGGAAAATAAAACAGAGGAAAAGGGAGAAAGGGAGAAGAAGAGTAAGATGGGAAAAGGGATGATTGGGAGGCAAGATAGAACGAAAGATTAGAGAGAGAGAGAGAGAGAGAGAGAGAGAGAGAGAGAGAGAGAGAGAGAGAGAGAGAGAGATAAAGGTGAATGAAAATGATGAATGGAGGAAGAAAAGTAAAAGAAAAGAACAAAATAATATGAGATAAGAGAAGAAAGAATAGTGAGGAGGAAACAAAGACAAAGAAAGTGAGAAAGAAAGAAGAGAATAGCAAAAAGAAGAAAGGAAAGAATGGCAGAAACCTGTATAATGTATGTATGTATGTATGTATGAATGTATGAACGTTTGTTGTTGTTGATGTTGCTTGTAGTGTAGATGGGTAATAAGGAAAAAAATGAGGCAAAGAAATAGATGAAGGAAGAATGGAAATAAATGAAAAGAAAGAATAACAATGGTTTTATTTATTTATTTATTTATTTTTGCTTTTGTTTTGGTGGTAATTGATTTTTTTTTTGGTTGTTGTTGTTGTTGTTGAGACGAAGAAAGGAGAAACTAGAGAACAAAAAAAAAATAGAGAAAAGGAAAATGGGAAAAAATAAAAGAAAGGAAGGAATAACGACTTAGTTTTTACGTGATGAGGAAGAAAAAGAAAAAAAATAAGGAACAAAAAAAATAAAGGAAGAAAAATCGAAAAAAAATGAGAAGGAAGAAAAACACGAATTATGTTTTTTTTTTATCCTTGTTTTTGTTATTGTTGTTGAATATTCGAGTGTTTGTGTCTTTGTGTGAGTGTTTGTGTGTTTGTTGTAATTGGTGGAGTGAGAAGCGGGAAGAAAGTGCTCCTTATCTCTCTCTCTCTCTCGTGACCTCGTGGGTAACTGATACGCCTCTCTCTCTCTCTCTCTCAACAAAGTGACTCACAACAGAGCGATTTACAGTTACAGACATACGTAGGAGAAAGAGAGAGAGAGAGAGAGAGAGAGAGAGAGAGAGAGAGAGAGAGAGAGATGTAATAGGGAGAGAGGAAGAGGGTGGTGTGGCGGAGAGAGAGAGAGAGAGAGAGAGAGAGAGAACGCAAGCTGTGATAGGGAGGAGGAGGAGGGAGGGAAAGTCGTGTACCAGAAATTTCTGGATTAGAGAGAGAGAGAGAGAGAGAGAGAGAGAGAGAGAGAGAGAGAGAGAGAGAGAGAGAGAGAGAGAGAGAATGCAAGCTGTCATAGGGAGGAGGGAGGAAAACTCGTGTACCAGAAATTTCAGGATTAGGGAAGAGAGAGATTTACATAGATTTACATAGAAAATCAGACCACACAGACCCCATGGTCCAGACTTGGTGGTCTGTCCTTAAACCTAAGTGATTTTACATTAATCAGAAGACTCCAAAACGTTGCATTTCTACTCTAGTTGATATTAAGTTGAAGGAAGTGACGGTCGAGCTTATTTTTGAAGGAGTCAATCGTGTTACACTGGACCACTGATGGTGGAAGCTTATTCCATTCTCGCACTACAGCGTTGGTGAAGAAAAATTTGGTGCAGTCTGAATTTACTTGTCTACATCTGAGATTTACGCCATTGTTCCTCGTGCGCAAAGTGTCATCGATCATAAACAATGTTGATCTGTCTACATTCGTAAAACCATTAAGTATTTTAAAACATTCGATCAGTTTTCCTCGGAGGCGACGTTTCTCAAGAGAGAACATGTTAAGGGTAGAAAGCCTTTCTTCGTAGGATTTGTTGCGCAAGGAAGGGATCATTTTCGTTGCCCGACGCTGAACACCTTCTAATTTAGCAATATCCTTTGCATGGTGGGGAGACCAAAACTGTACCGCATATTCCAAGTGGGGTCTGACTAAACTGTTGTAGAGCGGGAGTATTACATCTTTATTCTTGAATACAAAGTTTCTTTTAATGAAGCCCAACATTCTGTTCGCTTTATTTGCTGCATCGATGCATTGCTGTGAGAATTTGAGGTTTAACGCGATTTTGACCCCCAAGTCCTTGACGCATTGGACGAGAGAGAGAGAGAGAGAGAGAGAGAGAGAGAGAGAGAGACCCATTTGACCCAATAACCGGTATTTTCTGGATATATATTTACCTAAGCCTAATCATCCCTTCTCCTCCCCCTCCTCCTTCCTTCCTTTAACACTGACCGCTTCCTCCTTCCCGTTCCTCCTTTCCTTCTTTCTTCCCTTCTTTCTCTTTCCATTCTTTCCTCCTTTCCTTCTTTCTCTCTCTTCTTCACTTCTTTTCATTCTTTTTTTCCTATAGTTTATTTCCTTAACCTCATCCTTTTCCATTCTTCTTTTCCCATTTTTTTCCTTTCCTCCTTCCCTTCTACCTTCTCTTTCTTCCCTTCTGCCTTTCCTTCTTCCTTCTCTTTCCTCCTTCCTTTCTTCTTCCCTTCTTGCTTTCATTTCTCACCTTTCCTTCTTCCTCCTCCCTCTTCCATCCATCCCCTGACCATCCCAAGGGACCAAAATGAGGTCTTGGCGTGCATTAATTAAGTTACTATGCTGCGGAGCCTTCCTTCCTTCCAACGGAGATAATAAATGATGATAACCGAAAATACACGAGAGAAAAACCGGCGATATTAGAAAAAAATGAATGTAATAGTGAAGATAGATGGATAGAAATATTACTATACCATTGCATAAAATAAAATAAAGAGAAAAATGATTGAAATAAAATAGATGATAAGAGAAAAATTATGGAGGATAGTAAAATTGTGAAGACAGATCGATAGAACTTAACACCATTACATAAAATATATAAAAAAAATAAAAATTGTACAACTTGAAAACGTCACAATCAAACAAATTTTTGAAAGTTACTGAGGAACTACTACTACTACTACTACTATTACGACTACTACTACTGCTACTATGAACCGAAACTCAATACTTCACACCCACTACTACTACTACTACTACTACTACTACTACTACTCCTACTACTACTACCATCACCACATTATCCCTGACCTGACCCTGTTCTCTCATTCCTTCCTCCTACGCTTCTATCCTTCCTTCCTACGTTCTAGATTTCCTTCCCATCCCTTGAGTCACGTCTGAGCCTTGTGTGCGGCTTAATTACTTAATAATAATCTTGTGGGTTAATTAGTGGTGAGGCAGACTTAATTAGAGACCATTGACACCCGCGCCTGATTTATTAGCTTGCAGTGTGACCTGATTATAAATGTTTTTGCCACCTGGTGTTTTCGATGTAATTACTAGTCTCTAATGTTAATAGGTGGGCAGTAATAATGTAACAGCACAAACAATAATGACAATAACAAGGAATTTACTGGATTGGATTTATTGGAGAACTTATTGGTGTGTGTGTGTGTGTGTGTGTGTGTGTGAGACATGCCAAAGGAAATGCGCACGTGATATGTGGGTTCCCCTCCCTTCGCTCTCCCCTTCTTTCCTTTCCTTCCTTCTCTCTCTTCGTTCCCCTCCCAATTTTCTCCTGTCTTCCCCCTCCCTTCCCTCATCCCTTCTTTCCCTTCCTTCCTTCTCTCTCTTCATTGCCCCCCCCTTTTCTCCTTTCTTTCCCCTCCGTCCTTATCTCCCTTCTTTCCCCTGCTCTCTCTCCCTCTTCCCCTTTTCCTCCTCCTTCCTTCTCTGTTGTCTTTCCCTCCTTCCCTATCTTTCTTCTTACCTATCCCCTTCCTCCTTTTCTTTCTTTCCCCTCTCTCCGTTCTTCCCCTCCTTCCCTATCTCATTTTCCCTTCCCTTTTCTCTCTTCCTCCTGTCCTTTATTTGCCCTACCTCCTCTCCCTTATTTCTCCTCCTTCCTTCCCTCCCTACCTTGTCCTCCTTAACCGGATATAAACATTAATAACGATGACCTCGACCCTAAAATAATGATGATGTATGAAGGAATATTTTACCTCCTCCTCCTCCTCTTCCTCCTCCTCCTTTACCTCCTTCTCTGTTTCTTCCTTACCTCCTCCTCTGTCTCTTCTCTTTTGCCTCCTCCTCCTCTTCTCCCCCTTTACCTCCTCTTCCTCCTCCTCCTTCTTCTGTAGAGTTCAATGACACTATGAAAGGAACACACACACACACACACACACACACACACTAAAAAAGATAAACTAAGAATGATCAAGCAGTTCAACAAGAGAGATAAAAACCGAGAGCAGGGTACGAGTGAGAGAACAAAACAGGGAAAGCGAACAACAACAACCACCTCCTCCTTCGACGGTCTCTGTGATGTTCTAGAAAACGTCACTGGGGGAATCTTCTCGTAGGTGTATCATAAACTTTGGAATGTATCACCAGCGCCAACCTCCTTCACCACCACCATCACCATAATCATCACCATTATTTGTATTCGGGTATGAAAACCAGAGAGAGAGAGAGAGAGAGAGAGAGAGAGAGAGAGAGAGAGTGCTGTGGGAATCTTCCGCGCCACCGCCAAATGAGAAGGAAAACAATGAGAGAGAGAGAGAGAGAGAGAGAGAGAGAGAGAGAGAGAGAGAGAGAGAGAGAGAGCATCTTCAGCGCCATCGCCAAATGAGAAGAAAAGCAATGAGAGAAAGAGAACAAGAGTATTTAGAAGATTATATATATAGAGCAACTTAAGACTAGGGTAAACATATCTTATAACACACAACAAACAAACAAGCAAGGAAAAATTAGTCAACACCAAGCACGTGGGGTTTTGATCGTGTTGCGGTAGGATCTAACCCCTTTAAACTAACCCCCAACCCCACTCCCCCATGTGCATCATCTTATCACACACACACACCGCGTATTCTGGTTTGTTTTGGTTGTGGCGTGTGAAATTGCGTCCAATGTCCTCGCTTGCTTCCCCCCCATCCTCCATCTCCCCGCCCCCCCAACCCTCTTCCTTCCCTTCCTACCCTTGAAGCATGCGGTGATATAACAGGAGGAGGAGGGGGAGGGGGAGGAGGAAGGGCGTCATAAGTGCGTCACAAAACTACAGTGAAACTTCGAGGTCATTGGATACGTTTCGAAGCTCACGTCGGTCAAATGAGAGAGAGAGAGAGAGAGAGAGAGAGAGAGAGAGAGAGAGAGAGAGAGAGAGAGAGAGAGGTAATAACACTAGACACAGGTATGCAGTAATAAGCCCAGGTGTGGAACAGGTGTGAAGCAGACAGGGAGGGAGAAAGGAGACAGGTAAACTATATAGGAAGAGGTCATCACACGAAACTATAAGAGGAAGAGAACAGGAAGAGGGAGAAAACAGCGGTATGGTGGGTAAGAAGCGTATGGGGGAGGTAAAGAGGACACGGATGTTAATAAATAAAGGTATACAACAACAATAACAGTGCAAACGAGAGTAAGAAAAGAAGGTAGGAAGTGGACAGGAAGAGGCAAATAAATGGTGTGACAGTGAGGCCACCCCAAACCAATCTTTTTAGGGGCAGTAAATAGAGCTTTTTTTTTTCATTATTTTTTTCATTTTTTTAAGCCCTTGATCTGAATACTTTGCTGCAAAAAAAAGAGCAAGCAGGTATAGAGGTCACGCATACTAACAAGGGTAAATAATAAACAATAGCAATGCAAACAAGAGTAGGCAAGGGTGATAGGATGGCGAACACATAATAAGAGGTGTAGAGGCAGGTATAGAGGGCACGCATACTAACAAAGGTAAACAATAAACAATAACGATCCAAACGAGAGTAGGAAAAGATAGTGGGGCAACGTCGGCGTATGCTTGTCATCCGGTTCTCAGTGACCAACCCCCACTTTTGTTCTTTTCCAGGAATTGACTCACCGTCTAGCCACCTGCTAAGCCCGCGAGCCCGCCTGACGTCACTGAGGAGGCAGCCAATCCCAGCTTGAAACGTGAGGGCCACCCGCCACCCCGGCCAGCCCTCCGCCCCGCCCCCCACCGTCCCGCGGCGAACATATATCCGCGCGGGGCCATTCCTCCCATCAGTAGACAGTCAGCCCTCAAGTAGTTTGTACGTGGCGTCGTGTGCTGCCCGCCTTGAACTAAACTAACGGACTTACAAACGGTGCGACCAGAACTGTGACTTGAACCTCCAGACGTGACCTGAGTGTTGCTGACGAAGTACATCAGAACTCCTTCGTCGGTTTCCCTCGCCACCACCAAGCTGTCGCCCAACCCGAGCTCCGCTATGTGCTTCAACAATATGAACGGACCTCCGCATGTGGAAGTAGCAGGGGTTGCGACTCTCTGCTTTGACGAGGAGGGGACGTGGTTCCAAGGCTCCATCACGTCCGAAGATGATACGCAATACGCCATCTACGGCACCAAGTCCAAATGGGCCACGCAGAACACAGGTGAGGCGCGGGGCAGGGGGGTGTACTAAGTTTACAGAAAGTTCCTTGCTATGGTTGAATCGAGGCGTATGTGTGGGGTGAAATGCATATGTGTGACGTGGACTGCGTAGGTGTGTGGTGGATTGCGTAGGCGAGGGATTTGTGTCATATTACGAGAGAGAATCTTTATAATCGATGCCTCAGGAAGTAATCTTAAGCTTACGATACACATCCTCTATATGGAATCAAAATGTACTAGTATTTCCTTGCTTAGAGAGAGAGAGAGAGAGAGAGAGGGGGGGGGGGGGAAACCACCGCGCCTGGCTAAAAATACTGCGTAATGCTAAAAGAGTACCTAAAAAATTAAAGGTTTTGCAAACTCTATCTTGTAATGGCTTTAATCCCCTTGTCAGAGAAGAACTTCGTAACTGAAATACATATTAAAACATACTGGAAGTAAGAGGCGCGTACTTTTCACCCATGCGTATGGCGTAGCTTTGCGTAGCGGTGAGTCCCAGAGAGCTAAGTGGCGTGGAAGGGAACGAAAACTTGCGGGAAGCGGAATCTTCTCGGGGAGTCGGAAAATTCCCAAGTCAGGTGAAATTTCCTTCCTGATGCAAATGTTTGAGGCAGGTGGTGAGGGTTGTGTGGGTGTGTAGGCAGAGTGCTTTCAGGCGGAGGGGGGGGGAAGGGGGGGGGCTATGGAACGTGAGGCTGGGCACGAGTTTGGCGTGATAAGGGCGCGGCGTGGGGCAGTGTTCCCAGCCCCGTGTCAGAGGGTGTTGCCCTTCGTAGGCCTCCCTTCCCGTCTAGAACCTTCCGTCACTGCCACTCGCCCATGAACCACTTTCTCGGGACACGCCTCTTGCTAGTCACTAGTGGGTTCATGTAAAAACGCTTAGCGTTTATTTAGCTTTTTTTTTGTGGGGACTTTAGTCATTGACCTCTTGACATGTGTTTTCTTCATCATTTTCTGACTCCTGCCTTCTCTGTCCGCAGATGACTGTGGGTGTGACGCCGCCGGCGGCAGCCAGGGCATCCCCGTCACCTTCGACATCCGCGTGGTGGACTGCGAGGTGGGCGAGGAGTACAGCCTGCGGCAGGTGCACGGCCGCAACGGAGAGATCTGCACCTTCTCCTGCGCCGCCGTCAGCTTCACCACCGAGAAGGTGTTCCGGGGCCAGCGCGCCGACATGGTGGCGCAGCGCTGTCTGGGACGCAAGATGAGCGGCCGCTACAACCACGTGTACCGCGGCCCCATCCGCCTGCAGTGCGTGCCCACGCGGCGCGACGCCCCCTGGGTGATGTGAATCGCCCCCCCACCCCCAGCCCCGACTCAGCCGTAAGCCACGAGCTGCACCCACTGCGGCACTACTGGGCGTGGTGCCGCTGCGCCCCGCCAAGATTCCGGCCAGGCGCGCGGCGCCAGCGGATCAGCCTCCCTCCCTGCCCGCTACTGCCGGGCTGACGGGAGGTCGATCAGGTCGACAGCAGGAGGCCAGCAGCCCCGGTGACCACCAGTAGGGACAGCACGCCGATGGCAGGTGTCCTCGCCATGTTGACGCAGGACTCTCCGTCCCGGCAGCTTGGCCAAGGCGGCACGCAGCGTGCAGGCCACACACGCCAGCCATCGCCCTACACATACCACCACCCACACCCACACACAAAAGTCAGCGTGTTGCGTGACCAGATTACTGCACTTGAAGCAATGCTGTGGCGCTTCGGCCCACAGTGATCGTGTTCCTTTTAACCGTTGACAGCACATCTATTCCTGACGCGGTCCGGCGAGGCCTTGGGAAGCGTGATGACTCGACTAAAATCCTCTTGTACGGACAAAATCTATTAACCTACCTACCTTTTAATTGACTTCTTAGCTGACATCACAATAAAATGAAGGAATGGATTGCTTTGTTTTAGAACCCTCATGTTCTATGGATAGTTTGGATCTCTCTTTCCTCTCTGTCGTCCCTTTGTGGCACACCTGCCTCGGCAAGGTGTGTGCACACCACGGCAAAGATAATTGAAACTTATACTCTATAAATATACACCAAATTACCCTGAACAACACACCAGACATCTACACTACAAATATACACCAAATTACCCTGAACTACACACCAGACATCTACACACGGAGACTGGTAACACTCACCACGAGGCGGGTCGTGACAAGCTCGTAAGGGTGTACCTGGACGAGAGCCTCCAAGCAGGGCTGCCAGGGTGGTGCACAGGTGCCTGGAGGGGAGACACCCGCACAGCGACATGGGGAGCAGAGGGTGGCGGTGAAAGCAGTGAGTAATAGACGGCCTGAATAATAAGAGAAGTTATCTATAAAAAAAAAAGTCGATCGACTTTAACTTTAGCCTTTAGGCACGGCTCCCCTGAGCCGCCCTATGCCACATCACCCCTGCGCACTCCTCAGAGGAGCTGGCTACACCCCCGCCCCTCCTCTCACTGTCTCTTATTTACGTTATATAATTATAATAGCTTTTGCTTGGCTGTGCAGGACGGAAGTGAGACCTACGCGAGTCTTCCGTGGTGGCGGAAGGGTGAATGGTGCAGCACCTTCGCATGAGCCACGTTACCAAGTGAAATGGAATGTTTACAGAGCTAACATATGAGAGGAAGAGATGGGTGTTGGGACTATGGGGAAGAGCAGAGGGGAGGAAAGGACCCGCGGAATCAACGCCTAAACCAGTAGTTCCCAAACTTTTTTTTCAGGCGACCCCAATCATGCATCTCTAGACATGACCGCGACCCCACTAGTTTAGTTGTATATGTGTTATTATAATATAATAACACCATGTTTGATATTTTGAGGTCTTGGCGACCCCAGGAAAAACGCTTGGCGACCCCACTTGGGATCGCGACCCCAGGGTTGGGAAAGGGGGGCCTAAACGGACTATTTGAAGTGGTTTGACTATAGATGTGTAAACAATGGGGGGTTCCCCGGGCCAATCCATAGGGCTCAAGATTGAGTCGATCGACTTTAGAGTATTGTTGTTCAAACTGGGGTCCGCAGCATAGATCAATGGGGTACGTGAAAATACGATGAACACACACACACACACACACACACACAGCAGAAACTTCCCATGTTCTATGCAAGAAAAGAGAGAGGGAGGGACGGGTACCTAGGAATGACGCCCTAAATATAATATAATATAATTGAGTTTAATCAGCCATGGGGATACGTAACAGTAGAAGGTAATAAAGGGTACAATAGGCGAAAAAGTTTGGACAGCACTGAATTCTAACACATTACATAACACACATGGTGCCACTCTTGGCCACCCAGAGATCATTTAAATCTGACTGGTGCAGGTGATGCTAATTAGTCTGGTTCTGCTTTAATACGTGTAATAATTGCAAACGAGTGAACTGAGAGTAAGAAAATTCTGGATTTGGGGGATCCACCTCGAGGGAGATCTCACCAGACAAGGACGTCAGCATTTTTCTTTGTTACTGGATTATTTACTGGCTGGCATCAATCATCCCATGAAAGGGAGCATACATACACCAGGGGCTGCATTGCCTCAACCACCCTTGGACACCATTCCTGGGGGGCCTTTGAGCAAGTCTCCATGTGGGCCCTCTCTAGTAGCTCACAGGGGGAGCCATTGACTTGCTTGAGTCGAGAGTTTTTTGGGTGTCCCTTGGCCTCCTCCATACAGTTTTACTCTTACAGATACGATCCAGTAAGTAGGATCAGCTGAATAGTAAGCCACATGCCCCTACAGCAGTTCAGTGTTCACAGGGCATGCATGTAACAGCCGTAAATTCAGTCTCAGAGTAATTGCAGATTTGCAGAGGTGGGCAATGCGGTATTTAGTGCGGTAGTACCGCATCACAAAAAAGTACCGCACTACCGCAAACATTATGAAAATACCGCACTACCGCGGACCGCACTAAGAAATCCTGCGGTACTTTGAAAACTATCGAAGACATTTGCAGCGCGGCATGCTCCCAGAAAAGTTTTTTTTTTACAGTAAATCGGACTCATCAGTCAATCGGTATCAGTCATCAGAATCAGTGATTCAATCATTCTGACTTTTCAGTTATCGTTCGAAATTAAACACTAAATAAGAGACTAAACTACTACACTGCGAGTCTTCTTTAACCCGCGCGGTGCCGCCCATTTCAACCCCGGACCCGTCCGTGGTGCCGGCCGATTTTTCATTGTACTATTTTAAGCATGTTTCCTTTGGATAGCCAGGATAGGCACTGAAGTATTTTTATTTTTATTTTGACTACCGCTGCCGCAGTACCGCACACCGCGTACCGCACTGGGAAAGAAAAAAATGGGACCGCATTACCGCAACCGCATTACTCCGGAAAAAGTATCGCACTACCGCAACCGCACTACTGATTTTTCAGTACCGCGCCCACCTCTGCAGATTTGAGTAATTTCCACGATACTTCATGATTCTGTGATGCCACTTGCCTAAGGGATCAACTTGCCTCATCAAGTCACTTTTCAGTGTCCATGTCTCAGAAACACATGCAGCACAAGCAATCTGAGTCTTTGTCCTACACAGGTATTGACAACACCATGTACTTGTACTGAGGGATACTATGACACCATGAATCAAGCCAATCCACTGTAAGACTTCCTCATGAGACCCACTATGATACCAATGTTACGTTTGTGAAGTTTTCCATGCTCTCAATGTCATCACAACACAGACGAACAGACTGTACCGTTTCACCTGGTAACCCTTCATACACCTTGTCTCAGTCAAAATAACTGGTCTTAGCCCAGGAGACCTGGAGTCCCAAAGACCTCCTCGTGCAGTGCCTCAAGAGCCATCATCAGAACCTCCAGTGATTCCATGAGGACACTGCATCATTGTTAAAAACAAGATCAGTGCTGCTGGTATTGCCAACAGATTCTCCACAGTGACTATGGTCCACAACTCTGCCTAATGCTCAGTCCTTACAAGTGTTGTAAAGTGAAGGAGCAAGGACACAGCCCTGCCTACTCCTGCATTCACAGGACAGCTGGTCATGTCCCTCCCCCCACACACATACACTTCACAGTACTCTCAGGCCAGGAGTCCAGGCCAGCCAAAAGACCAACAGTCCTGGCACAAATCCCACAGTTACAAGAGATCCCAAAATGCCTTGTGATGAACTGAATTAAATAGCTTCTAGGGACTGACAAAGGTTGCAAACATCCCATTAAAACTTACAGTAACACTTCAAACATGCAATGCACTAAAATACGATCAGCTGTTGACTTACCAGGTGAGAACCCTGAGTGCTCATGTTTCTGCAGCTTCAGCAGTAGGCTGAAAATAAGCATGAACAATAGATGGGCAAGCACCTTTCCTGGCACACTTGGCAGAGTAATACTGTGGTAGTTGTTGCAGTTCTGACAGTCCCCTTTCCCTTTTGAGATTGTGGTGGCCAGCCCCTTTGCCAGCCAGGAGGAATGGTGCTTAATTGCCATATGGCAGTCAAATTGCATGTCAGCCATGGGTCATGGCTTCACCTCCAGCTTTGAGCAGCTACTTACTGATATTACAAGCACCAGTTGCCTTTCCACCCTTCAACCTTGCCACAACTTCTCTGACCTCATCAAGAGGATGGAGTTTCGCCAATGGGTGGGTGGATCAGCAAACACTACTTGTGGCGCAGCAGCTGAAAGCTTCCATTTCACATGATGACACAAAACCAGTCACACACCATTCATGTCTGACTATATTTGTTCCATGGTAAGCACAGGACCAGTTGTGCCAGAGCTCAAGGTGCCTTGGTTCCGAGAAAAAAATCTGAGATGGAATTTTAATTACCAACCTTGGAGCGCACGTGAGAATTCTGCACCACCACATGGCTGCAGACAATGAAATCCTTGGTCCACTTAGAGTCTTAGACAATACATCAGTAAATGAGAGCCCAGGATAAATCTATGAATTTTACTAAATATGAAATACAATACACACACACACACACCATCAGTCACAGATGAGCCCGAGCAGACCTACACCCACAGGAGCCAGAACAGGCTTACACACACCTGTCAAGCCACTCCTGCCAGCCAACACCAGGCCTCAGGGGATGACCAGGCGCTCCAGGGAGTAAGGAGCCGACGTGTGGGTGTGTTTGGACAGCGGCTCGCCCTTCACTATCCTTCTGGCCAGCAACTCAATGTCTGCCATGCCCTCCAGGAACTTGATCTGGGTACAGAAACATGTGTATTTTGAAGCCTGTGAGGCTTCCAGTATATGCAACAAAACATGAAACTATAATAGACCTAGAACACTGAATTTCAAACCATTGTTAGTTTTGAATGGGGGAAGATGAACCTCAATGTAAAGCTTCATTTCTCCCCTTAATTACACACAATCTTAACCCTTTCCATCCGTGATGCAGATGTCGGCGTCACACTATGGAAAGGGTCAAGAGGAAATGGAAGAGATTGATCCTCTTCTAAACCTCTCAGTCCTCCTCTAAATTCCTCTTCCATTTCCTCTTAAGAGGTTTAGAAGAGGATTAAGAGGTTTAGAAGAGGATTAAGAGATTTAGAAGAGGACTAACGGTGACGCTGTCGGACCCCGACGTTGGCGTCGCCGGAGTGAAGGGGTTAACATCTATCATTCTCTCTTTTAACCCTTGACTGTGGATTTCGTACAAGAAGACCTCACCCAGCTACAGGAATGGAACAAAAAGTGGCTGCTACAATTCAATGAAAAAAAATGTAAAGTCATGCACCTTGGGAGGGGATGACCAGCATACCAATACCACATGGGAAACACTCCACTATCCACCACAGAGGCAGAGAAAGACCTGGGACTGTATGTTACCAGGCTACCAGTGAAAGCCAAATCCATGCCAATTGCAGCAGATGGGTCAACAGTCAACTGTCTCCCTTCTCTGCATTATGGACTTGCAGGTTGTCCACAAAGAATAATGACAAAAAATTCCCCATTTGGCCACAACTCACCATGCCGGAGACTTGAGTGAAGCAGGAGAGCAGCAGGCGGTGAATGTCCACCTCGGAGCTCATGACCAGCTGGTGGTAGTTGGTGTCCAGCAGCAGACTCAGCCACAGTGATGCCTGCCTCAGGGACGGGCCTTCCTTCTCCTCAGGGCTCAGGTTCACCTCAAGAGAACACCCAAACCCATAAGTATGCTTGCCTATTTGTGCCCATCAGTGCTCACACCAGGAATGAAACAACTCTGGGCTACTGAACCAAGGTGGAGACAACTCTGGGCTACTGAACCAAGGTGGAGACAACTCTGGGCTATTGAACCAAGGTGGAAACAACTCTGGGCTATTGAACCAAGGTGGAAACAACTCTGGGCTATTGAACCAAGGTGGAAACAACTCTGGGCTATTGAACCAAGGTGGAAACAACTCTGGGCTATTGAACCAAGGTGGAAACAACTCTGGGCTATTGAACCAAGGTGGAAACAACTCTGGGCTATTGAACCAAGGTGGAAACAACTCTGGGCTATTGAACCAAGGTGGAAACAACTCCGGGCTATTGAACCAAGGTGGAAACAACTCTGGGCTATTGAACCAAGGGGAAATAAATGAACTGTTACCAAAATAAAATGTTCATCAATCTTTCCTTTGACAATATGCAATACCTACCCTGGTCAAACTCTCCAAAGGTGTGTTTCTAGTGGCATGAGTACTAATTGGAATAAAGTATAGATTGGCAAGAATATCCTAGACTTATTCAAACATTCATTATTCAACACCCACACACCATGTATCACTGTTCCCTTCATTATCAAAAGAACCCTCTAGGGGATACAATAAACCCTTCAAGCTGTTCCTTATTTCTTCTCTGTGTGAGGATCAGTTATTAGGGTTTTTAAGATATAATCATCAAGGGTGGGAGACTCATAGCCTGCCCAGCCCCATAAAGGAAAATAAGGACATTAAATGAGGAGAAGAAGAAGAAGAAGAAGAATGCCTGCTTACCTCTCCTGCTGCTATGAGGAAGTGGAGGTACTTGATGAGGCTCAGGACGTGGTCAAAGCACATCTTGGGGAGAGCCGCCAGCAGCTGGACATCTGTGAAGGGCCGCCTCAGCACACCGTTGATGAAGTAGGCTTTGGCTCCTTGAAACGGACACACCACCTCTGCAAGAATTATTGAAGGCATGACTAAAACAATGATAAAAGGGACATGACCTCTGCAAGAATTATTGAAGACATGACTAAAAAGATGATGAAAATGATGAAATAAATGGACACACAACCAACCTCTGCAGGAATTATTGAAGACATGACTAAAAAGATGATGAAAATGATGAAATAAATGGACACACAACCTCTGCAAGAATTATTGAAGACATGACTAAAAAGATGATGAAAATGATGAAATAAATGGACACACGACCTCTGCAAGAATTATTGAAGACATGACTAAAAAGATGATGAAAATGATGAAATAAATGGACACACGACCTCTGCAAGAATTACTGAAGGCATGACTAAAATAGTAAGAATAAATAGGAGAATAAGAATAAAAAGTACAAGAGTAAGAAAAAGAATAAGTAGAAGAATAAGAATAAAAAAAGTAGGAGTAAAAATAATAATAAGAAGAGGAGCAAGAATAACAATAACAAGAAACACTCACTCTCTCCCTCTTCCTCCTGTGGGTCATATTCCATGGGCATGTGCGGGGTCACACACAAGCCCTCGAAGGCCATGCTGGGCTGGTCCAGGTAGAAGGTGAGGACGTCCACCAGCGAGGACTCAGGGACATCAACAAACACATTCATGGCTTCCCGTAGGAGGTTCAATTTCTTCAGTTCTATGAGGCGGGCAATCACCTCCGTGGCCATCCTGAGGAGAGGACGGAAGGAGTAATGTTAAACTCTACAACATATTATCAGCATCGTCTTCTGTTTAACCCTTTGACTGCTGATTTCCTACAAGAAGACATCACCAAGCAACAGGAGTGGAGCAAAAAGTGGCTGCTACAATTCAATGAAGAAAAATGTATAGTTATGCTCCTTGGGAAGGGAAATCCAGCATACCAATACCACATGGGAAACACTCCACTATCCACCACAGAGGCAGAGAAAGTCCTGGGAGTATATGTTACCAGGCTACCAGTGAAGGCGAAATCCATGTCAATTGCAGAAGACAGGTTAACACATTCGAGAAACAATACTTATTCATGTCAATCTTACAACTAACCCAATCTCTTTTTGTAACATTTCCCTGGTGTCTGTTGGCCAGAAGAACACCAACACTGAAAAAGGACCAGAATGAGCCTTCAACATCAACCCACTCACATGCTCTCCGTAAGGGCTCCTCTGTCGACATCCTGCATCACCTTGTTCAGCTCTACACTCTTCTTGCTGTAGATGGTCTCCTTGGCTTCCTTGGGTACAGCCTCCTGCAGGTTCTCCTTAGCCCAGTTGCGGCACATCTCAGACGGGAAGCCTTTAGTCTCTGTAACAACAAACAATCCATGGGTCATTCATATCTAGTTGTATTCTTTGTGGGGGTTGGCAAAGGTGTGGCATTGAGGTGAAGGGGCCATACCTCCACAGAACATCTTGCAACAGTTGGGTATCAAACTTGGGATTCAAACTTTTGTCTATGAAGTGTAATGAAAACAAAATCCAGGTATTGTGTTGCACTTAATGACATTTGCTGCTGTGAGAACAAAAGCTATAACCATTCCCCTATACAAGGCAGCCCCGATGATCACCTTTAAGCAAACGATCAGCAGTATTCTTCAGCAGGGTCTTGAATATCTTACATCTGTCTACTGCCTTACCTGCCACCCTGCTGCCAAAGACCGTGGCCAGGTTGGACTCCTTGACAGTGAAGGGGATGAGGGCCAGCGAGCCACCCTCCACCACCACCAGGCCGCTCGGAGTGACCCAGGCATGCGGCGGCCGGTAGTACATCTTGAGGGGCTGTGTGCTGGTCACCAGGCCGAACTTGATGTCACGCAGGACTATTACCCCGCCTGTGAAAAGATTTAGGAATTATAACTCGTTTCACATTCCAGACATGCTCTTCTTTCTAGTTCACATCAAAGTCTACCAATTTTAGCCAGAAAAAAAAATGTCAAGAGACTAATCATGACTTTCGTGTGGGCTATCTATAAAGTATTCTAAGTCACTGCAAATATTAAGGTTTGACACCCAAATTATGACTGCAAACCCTAAAACCAGCTGGAAGTTCAGCAGCCCTTAATTTTCACAATTGATTCTTAACCCTGCAGTACTTCCACAGCAAAACACAAATGAGTATCATGTCAATACAGTGATTTATTATTACAGTAAACAACTCAAATGCAATAAACAAAGAAAAAACAAAAAAGCCTGCTATGTGCTGCTCCTGCATAAGCAAACCGCTGGAGTGGCCAGAGAGAGAGGATGCAGCGGAGCAGTGACAGTCTTACCCTCGTCCTCATTGTCCTGGCCCACCACCGCCACGTGGCTCGGTGACAGCTCCAGGATCTTGGTGGGTTTGGCGGCCACGGCTTGCTGCTCCGTGGTGTGGAGGCGGCCCGGCAGCTTCTCGAGGTAGTCGTGCTGGAACTCAAAGATGTGGATTGCTCCTGTGGACCCTGGGACGGAGAAACAAATGGCTTAGAGAATGATATGTGCGTATCTGGATTGTGTCGAGGACCTTTCAGGATAGAGTTCAAGGAAATATATAAATTTTTACAAGCTTAAACTCAATTATCCCAAGAAACTAATACTACTGTCAAACCATTTCAAACAGTCCATTGGGGCAGTCTTCCACGGATCCTTTCCTCCACTCTGCTCTGCCACACAGTTCCAACACCTATCCGGTCCTCTCATATGTTGCCTATAGGTAACATATGAGAGGGAAAAATAGGCGTTGGGACTGTGTGGCAGAGCAGAGGGGAGGAGAGGACCCATGGAAGACAACGCCCCAACGGCTGTTTGAAATGGTTTGACTCTACCACACCAGGGATAGAAAAGGAAGGTGAGCATCACAAACTCACATAGCGTCACAAGCTTGGCTGACGACATGGCACAGATCCCTGTGAGGTGAGCATTGCTGAGGGTGAGGCTGTGGCTGTCCTGCGGCTGGCTCACAGACTCCCCCAGCGGCAGCGTGTACAGCGTCGGGGAGCTGCCCTGGGAGACAGTAGTAAAGGTCAAACCAAAACCTTAAGGTATTCTCTCATCATCCTGATATAATTAAGGGTAATAAAATTAAATCCAAACAGCAAGCAACCCTCCTGAATTAGACTATAAATAATAAATGAAAAGAAAGATAATTCAACTCCCTATTTCTAGGTATCACCAATAAGAATATGAAAAAAATGAAAAGAATAATAAACAGAATATGTTATTAACATTATGTCAGTCCAATTTTTAAGTATCTTGGTAACAGGAAGACTGGCACAGATAAACAACAAGAACATTACTGCCCTCTTTACTCTGTGAAGGCAAGGGATACCGATTCCCCTTCCCCTCTAGCCTCACCTCCTTCTGTGCCAGCATCACCATCAGGCTGGCCTCCTTCACAATCTCCACGTAGGTGATGGTCTCCTCAGCCCCCAAGAAGCCAGGCCGTGGCTTCTTGCGAGAGGCCAACAAAGTAGTTGACAGCTTCTCCACATGGCCGGTGGCAAAGACAACGAGCACAGAGTCTCCGCTGGTCAGCAAGGTGTGGATGGGTGTCTCAAACTGTGGGTGCAGAGTGTGTTCTCAGTCCTTCATCACATCACAGTAAGGGTGCACTCAGTACGTAAGACATCATATCACTATTTGTACAACTTGATCTTGTATAAAATGAGACCTGACACAGCCAACAGAGAAGCTCATTGTAACTATCAAAATAAACTATGACAGGGGCAGCTTCCTTTAGCAACAGCTAATCAATAAAAGCAATGAAGCAAACCTTGAAGACCTAACTACAGCTGCTGCCGGACAACTACACTTCATCCTTGTATAATATGAATTCATATTTTTTAATTCTCCTAGTTTGTAAATCCCACTGGGAAGACATCAAATAATATTCAAGACAATCACACTTTACAAACCAGTAATGTTCCTGAAAAAATGTTTACTAAGCAAAATTTTCATTGGACCAGTTGTCTTTACTTGTTTGGGTCACTGAGTTGGCTCGGTGGTGGTCCCATCGGGGATGAGAACCAGGAAAGGGACTGAGGGAGAACGGGGTCTAAAATTATGCAGCAATTTCCAATGGGAATGGTTAGCAGATCACTGATATGGATGACAACATGTATCAGATAATGTCCACCAGTGTGATGGGTCTTTATTAGGAAATCATCCCAAAATAACCTTGACCACTTAGCAACAGCTGCAGGAAGGGGATGGGTTTGGGGAATTAGTTGGTTGCCACTGACTATGGGAACCTCACCTAACTGAAGGTCATTTGAACAAACCACATCTGCTCTACATGACCCAAGTAGAGTACAAAGAGACATACACACATAGCCCAGTCAACAAGGAAGTTTGAGAAAATAAAACAGTTACTCACACTGGACCGCTTGCTGCTGTCCAGGTCATGGTGCTCCAGACTCCACTGGGCCAGGATGGACCCGCTCACCACGGCCACCACACGGCTCCCCTCCCGCTGGTACACTGCCGCACTGGTGAAGGGGTGCCAGCTCTTGGTGGTCCAGTTCCTCACTTGCTGCCGGTCAGTGACCTGAGGAGATGAAAGAAGTCGTTTTTTTCAGAGCTGCTCGTTAACCCTTAGACGGCGGTGGAACTATACATAGACGGTCCAAAATTCAGTCAGTCAGTTTTGTGTGGCAGAAATATAACAACACTTCCAGACTGCGGTAAAATCTAAATATAGATGATAGTTAAAACAACCATTATGCGGCATAACTATGTTTATGCTACGGTCCTAAGGTTGCCAGTCACTATATATAGACAATTCATTTTGGGGGGAGCTACTCGTCAAATACTGCCACCGTCTAAGGGTTAATAACTACACAGCATCAAATTATCTCTGGATCCACTTGGTAAATAGCTACACACAGGGTGGGTGAGGTGCTGCCCACCCCCCGAGTGTATGCCCCTAGACTGATTGCTACATCCCACTCTGTCCTTCCTGCTGGTGTACTTACGTTGTAGCGCTTGATGAAGGACCTGAAGGACACCAGCAGGTGGCCGTCTTCATCCTCTGACACACCAAGGAGGTTCTTTGGGGCAAACCCTCCAAAGAGCAGCCCCGTCTGGTGCAGGGTTGCCGCCATCACCGGGCGCAGCGCTGCCACCAAACTGTGTGGGAACCTGAGGTAGAAGACAAAGAAATGTGCATAAGTCTGTAGATCCTAAAATAGAGGCAGGCAGCAGGACTTAGTTAGGTTATATTAGGAAGCCCGTGAAACTTATTGGGGAGTCTCTTTGTAGGTTATTATTAGCAGGGTATCAATGAAATGCTTAGGGAATATGTACACTACTGTCACCTACTCTGCCACCAGGGATAACGACGGCACTGTGCGAAGCATACTACATGTATTTACGGTAAACAATTAAACTTAACAAGTCTAACCAAACTAAATCTAACATAACCGAGCGATACCTAACTCAACCTGACCCCACCACTGCCAATATGTGATGTGCTAGACTGTGCTCATGAACTCTTTACATCAACATTTTTTTCTAAGTTTGATTTTCAGGAAGCTATTAGTTACTGCACTGCATTCTGAGACCAAAAAACAATAGGTGTCTACATTTTCTTTTTCCTAACCTACTCTTGAATTCTGACCATGTGCCAGTTGTGGAAGATACACCTTCCCAGCCATACTAGTCTTTCTCCAGCTTCTCCCGTTTACCGTTTATGAGGCCCAGGCCCTGCTCCAGTGCTAGTGCAGTGCTCCGTAGGGCTATCAACAATATAATAAAGGTATCTGCATTAAAAAATTATCAATGATGCGCATGTTTGTAACGTCGTAGGATTTAGTGAATTTGTGAGTTTTCAGTGCTTTCTTGAAGGTTACTGGTGTCATTTGAGGAATCTTGGCACTATCCAAGTTTTGGCTAGTGCTAAAACATCAAGATCTTTTTCTTTTAAAGGCGGGTGGGTGCATCTGTCACTGTGCTGTGGGTCGCCCCCTCCCATGCCTAACTAAGCCGGTGGTGACCCAGACAGGCTAAAAAATAAGGCAAGAGAAGACGACTACCACAAAAGAAAGAAATATCGGCTTGCCCATAAAATTAATCCTAACCAGTGTTATCCTCCATGCGGCCATCTCCCTCTGATAACCTGGAGAGGCCAAACAGGTTAGAATATCGGTAAAATAGGAGACAATACTCAATACACGGACATAATAAGCCCACATAGATATATACAGTGTGTGTGTTATAACCCGAGTACTTGAGTAATAAAATTTCCTCTACAATCAACTGTATAGCTACTTTCCAGCAAGATAATGATGTACTGAATGGAATGGTAAAATCATGGGGTCTTAACCTTCACCCAGACAAATGTGTGGCTCTAAGATTTGGCAGAGATCTCCCTCCTGCTGGCCTTTATGACCAGTACTTCATTAGTGAAATTCCTATCCCATTTACCACTCTGAGCAGAGATTTAGGGCTAATGATTGATACTAAACGGAAATTTCATGACCATATTTGTTCTGTGGCTTCCAAAGCGGGTGATGTGGCTTCCAATTTGTTGAAATCAACACTATACCGTTCTCATGATTTTATGATGACACTGTACACTACTCATGTTTGTCCTCTAATTGAATTCAGCTCAGTTGTGTAGAACACTGGCTATATTGGTGACATTAAGCTGCTAGTCAGTCCAGCAAAGGTGGACCAAAAACATGGATGGCCTGAGAACTTGTCCTATGCAGAGAGGCTTTCTGCTCTTGATCTTTTTTTCTGTTCGCAGGAGGTTATTGAGAGCTGATTTAATTGGGTGCTGGAAGATCATGCATGGTGTTGCCCCCTTTGGCTTGCTTAGACTATTCCAGCTTGCTCCAGTTGTGGGTACAAGAGGTCGTGTCTTCAAGCTTGCTCATATTCGTTGTTCCCTTGAGTGTCGGGGTCGTTTCTTCCCAGTTCGTGATGCTGGCTCCTGGAATTATCTTCCCTCTGCAGTTATTGAGCTGAGAGACTTTGGTGCTTTCAAAGCTGCTCTAAAAGATTTTCTTGGCCACAAGTGTTACGACTATTATCCCTGACCATATGAAATGAATTCCCAATGCACTTTCCGGCCTATGTCTTATTGGATTATGTTCTGTTGTTTGATGAGCTTGGCAGTGGTTGGTGAGACCTTTCGGTTCTTTGCCTGACGGTTTACTCAAGCATGGCTCATAGGGAAAGGTCATCCCTATGCGTGGGTCTGATAAATACCTGGAAATATATACAGATATAACAATAGAAATAGATATCGGCTCGTTCATAAATCAAATCTCAACCAATATTATCCTCACTGTGATCTTCTCCCTTTGATAACCTGTTGAGGAAAGGATAAACTGTTAAGAATAAGTAAAAAGGAGACGATACACAACACACCGACATTTTGAGACTACACAGATACATGTAGTGTGTTCGTTATAGCCAGGGTGCTTGAAGGTTAGTGTGTGGACTGCGTGGGTCTGATAAATACCTGGAAATTTGAGAAAAAAAACAGCAAATTCTGGCCAAGAGTGTTCCTCGCTGCCTCCCTCCCGCACACGTGTTCTCGGTCTGGGTCTCGGGTTTTGTTTACTTCTTCTTTTGACAATATTATTCTTCTTTTCTTTCTTCCTTTCTCGGTTTTTCTTTACTTCTTCTTCTTCTTTTGACACTTATTTTCTTTCCTCCTATCTCGGTTTTTGTTTTCTTTTTTTGACACTTTCGTTTCTTTTTTTTTTATTTATTGGGGATATACCCCAATGGAGGAAGGCGGTGCATGCCGCGCAACCCCCCAGACGGCTGGTAGAGAGATGCCCAATGTTTTCAAGGAGGAGGCCCAACAACGGGGCTGAGGGTGTCGGAAAGAGCCCACCTTTCCTCTCCCATAGCACCGGGCAGGTCTCGAACCCATACGCTCTAGCACCCCGCCAGGGCGCAAGGCTGAGACTACGGGAGCCCCCCAATTATTATTTTTTTTCGTTTCTTTTCTTTCTTTTCTTTTCTTCTTCTTTCTCCTTTTCTTCTGTCTTCTCTTTTCTTCTTTCTTTTTTTCTCTTTTCATTTCTTATTTTCTCTCTTCTTTTCTTCGTTTCTTTTGCCTATCCTGACTTTTGCATTCCTACTTTCCTTCCCTTTGTTTTCTTCCATTAGAGATAAACCTTCGGAGAATCATAAACTGGAAATCATATCTAAGTAAACAAGTAAACATAATACACATAAGAGACATTCATATTTTGGTGACGTTCAGCCGATTTTACGGGCATACTAACCCGTGTTTAGCAATTATTATACCTTATTGCTAGCGAAATGCGTATGATATAACAAGAACAGACACGTAAGAAGGTGCTATATGCCATTGAATCAAAGAAAATAAATGAGAAAAGATAATCATTGTGACATTCAGCACCATGGTTGTCATAGTAACGAGGGACGCCGGGTGTGTGTGTGTGTGTGTGTGTGTATTTGTGTGAGGCAGCACCGTGAGGATTATGTCAGATGGAGGCGTGCTAATATCCCATTTTCTTAGCCTTGGGACGCTACCTGTTACCGGGAGAGAGGTTAGTAGCATGTCAAGTACTTCCCGAGCGATGTAAGTGAAAGATAGCGAAATACGAAGATTAATAAGCAGTAATTTGGTATTTCGATTCATTTAGCCTTTCATTTTTGTTCCTCGTGTATTACATTTCTGGGACACGTATGGAAATCGCAGGAATGAGACTGATAATATTAATAAAATAACTTCATAGGAATATTACCACAATACAGTGAAATACTTAAGTTAATACGTTCCATGTTTATATTCTCGTTCATTCCACTTCAAATCGATTTCCCATGCATTTCCTCCCCCAGAATATGCATAAAGATCGTAAGGAAGACGTAAATAATATAAATAAAACAAAATCATAGTAATATAACCACAATACAGTAAAATACTTAAATTAATCCGTTCCATAACTAAGTATTCTGATTCATTCCACTTCCAATCGTCTTTCCCATCAATTTCTTTCCACAAAACACGCATTGAGGTTGTAGGAAAGAGGTTGATAACATAACAAAGATAAATTCAAAGCAATATAACAAGAATCTAGTGAAATAGTTCAATCAATATCTTCCATAACAAAGTATTCTGACTCACTCTACTACCAATCATGTTTTCTATGCATTTTCTTCCACAGAACACACATAGAGACCGTCCACGATGCAGAGAGAACACGCGGGAGAGGAAGGAGAGGAGGAGGAGGTGGGCGGGGCAAAGACAGATGGGAACGAGCTGGGGAACGGGAGGAGAGCAACGCCCGCCTCGCTCGACCCCTCACGGCTACCTTCAGCGGGGGAGGAGAGGCCATCAGCGGCCCTAGAGTTCCCTGGTGTCCGTTTCGCCGACCATAACATCACGACGAAGCCCCAGCAGGAAACACAGGTGGTGGTGGAGAGCCTGAGGGAGAACGAGGTGAAGGATGCGAGGCCACAGGAGCAGGTGGAGGAGATGGTGGAGGTGGACTGGTTTGGGACTCCACTCGCCGTCTCCACCCTGCCTGACTTTACCTCGATGTACCGCAAACACTACCCCAACCCCCACCACTTCCTCCACCGCCACTACCAGCTGCAGGAGCGAGGAGGGACGCAGGAGGGGACGGCACCAAGAGCGAGAGAGATACATGAACAGGTACTTTTTTTCGTTCTTGTTTTGTTTTTAAGGGTAAAGGAAGGAGCTCAAGGGCAAAAACAAAACAAAAACAACAAAAAGCCTGAATTTGATCCTTTTTCACCATAGAAGTCCATCTTTTCACCACTTATTTGTGTTTTTTTGGTAAATTTGTGTTTCTCTCTCTCTCTCTCTCTCTCTCTCTCTCTCTCTCTCTCTCTCACAGTTCGAGGGCGTTGGGTGGGTGGCACGCGACACGGCCCCGCCAGGTCAAGTGGGCGGCTACGTCAAGATGGGCGGGGAGGTGGGCCGCGCACTGCTCCACCCTCAGGCAACCCGCTGGACCACGCCCCCCTCCCGCCTGGCTGTCATCAGGAGGACCGACCCCGTGGAGTACTTCAACCTGTGTGACCCCAGTAACAAGATACCGTGAGTGGGGTTGTGAAGGTTTGGTTGGGTTGGCTTGGGTGAAGATTTGTTTTGGTTAGGGGGGAGGTTATCTTTTTTTGTGTGATATTTTTCTTGATTTTTTTGTGGGGGTTGTTTGGGTTTGGGTTATAAAATTATATTGGTGATCTCTTTTCTTGTTTTCTTCCTTTTTATTTTTTTCTTTCCACGTTCATTCATTCATTCGCCAAATTTTTTCTTGTTTTCGTAGTCCTCTTCTTTTTTGCGTTTCCTTTTTTTTCTTCCTTTTCTTTTTTTTTGTTCTTGTTCTTTTCCTTTTTTTCCTTTTGCCTCTTGTTCTTGTTTTGTTCTTCTTTCTTCTCCTTCACCTTCTTTGTCCTCCTCCTTGTCTTCTTCTTCCGGTGAGTCCTCCACCACTCAGTCTCAGTATCACACACACACACACACACACACACACACACACACACACACACACACGCCACCTACAACACTAAGATTCACACACAAACGCATCATTATTTATTTACCTCCCAACCGCGCCGAACACTATGCCAGGGATCACACCGTTTCGCCAAGTGACCAGCCCAATAGACCTCAGGCTGATAAAGGAGTTCAACGGCCTCTTCCTCCCACTGAAGATGGGCAACAGGAAGGTCAAGTTCCTGGTGGACACGGGCGCTTGCTGGACACTGATGAGTCTGTCGCTGGTGGAGGACTGCGGGCTCAAGGACTCCATGACTGAGATCCACGAGGGCGGGTTGATCATTAGCGGCGTGCTGGAGGCCGAGGTGAGGGCTGAGGGCGGCATCTTCCTAAATTTCGCGGTGGCCGTGATGCCCCGTCTGGGTATGCCTCTACTGGGTATGAACTTCCTGTTACGTTATGGGTGCCGGCTAGTGCTTGACCCTGAGTTGCCCCTTATGACGGCGCGGCCAGCGAGGCAGATCAAGATGGGTCTCATGTGCGGGGTCTACAAGAAATGCCTCCTGTCCAACCGCCTTGTGACTGCCATGCTGGACACCGGCAGCACCCATTGCTTCATCAGCCAGGCGTTGGTGCGGGAATTCAGGCTGAAGAGGAAGTTCACGATCCCGAGGCTGGTCACGATGTACGACGGGAGCATCAACGTCCTGTTCCGGCGGGTCAGCAAGGTGGAGGTCAACATTGATGGTCTCCGCTTCGCCACCGACCTCCTCGTCCACCCCAACAAGAACTTGCCCTTCATTATCGGCATGAACCTCCTCTACGCCTCCACCCTGTGCCTCGAGAAGAAGGAGATCCTGATGGGTACCGTGAATCCTCTCTGCGTCGGGGGAGAACAAAACCCTAAGCCGTCGTCAATCACTCTCACGCCCCCTCAGTTCTCCGCCCTTAGCTCCTCTGGCCGTCTCATCTCCGCCTCAGAGAGAAAACGAGTCTTTCCAACATTCAAGAAGTGGTTCAAGTTCCTCAGACGCTTCAGGTGGCCAGGACGCTGTAGCAGGAACGAGGCGACCAGTGAAGGATTGAGTGACCTGGGGACTTCAAAACGGACGGAGAGTGAGCGCGAGACGGGTACTGAGAATCAAGGAAGTGAGAATGGCCAGGGAAAGGGTGGTGATCAGTAGGTTCCAAGGCTTCCGTGACAAAATAATAGCATGTTCCTTTCTTGGTAGCGTCTTGAGAGCGCGCGTATGTCATGTTTTTATTATCTCTACCTTGAATGTTTGAAACTTAAATGACGGTACTAATGGAACAGAGTTATGACCCTATAGTAACACTAATCACCTCTATTATCCAACATATTATACGTATCATTGTCTTTAGTTCTTCGAGATGGTAAACTCTCTCTCTCCCACAAATTAAGATAACGTTTATTTTCCTAAGCGTCTGTTTTGTGATGCTAGTGATGGTTTTACCCGACATCTGCACCATAAACTATAGTAACACTAATCACCTCTATTATCCAACATATTATACGTATCATTGTCTTTAGTTCTTCGAGATGGTAAACTCTCTCTCTCCCACAAATTAAGATAACGTTTATTTTCCTTAGCGTCTGTTTTGTGATGCTAGTGATGGTTTTACCCGACATCTGCACCATAAACTGAAAAACCATCCATGAAAACCAAGTTAATCTTCTCTTGGGCCATGGAAAACAGTCGTAATGTGAGCCCGATGCGTTTAAGAATATGACCTATCTCTTTCATCAGGGTGGAGCGCCTCGTGTACCAGTGGACGCTGCGGGACCAGGCGGCCGTGGACGAGCAGGTCAGTCTGGGTCGTGCCTGCAGGTCCTCGGGCTTCACAAGGAACTCCACCCCGCACCTGCCGCCCCAAGAAACAAGGACCTTCGCCTCTGAGTATGCCTTGAGGTGAGTCGGACCGAGAGGCGAGGAGAGGAGAGACGGGACGGGAAGAGGACTGAGAGAGAACAGTAAAGATAGAAAAGATGGTAGGATAAATAACACGGTATATAGAAGGGAATTTTCTTTTTATTTACAGTAGGGGAGGCAGCTCAAGGGCAAAAATATGTGTTACCTGTAGTAGCGTGATGCCCTTCTATCCACAGGTATGGTTCCAAGGCCCCCAGAAATGACGTCGAGGGGCTCCATCCTGCCCTAGAGGAACCCCCCGTCCCCCGGCCACCAGAGTACCCAGCCTACGGGGGAACTACGACCATGGACGACACCCCTAACGCTTTCCTCAGGTGTGTGTGTGTGTGTGTGTGTGTGTGTGTGTGTGTTGTTAGTAGTGGCAGTAGTAGTAGTGGCAGTAGCAGGAGTGGCAGTAGTAGTAGTAGTAGTAGTAGTAGTAGTAGCAAAATCAATAATACAGACAGTCATTACCCACCACCACCACCACCATCACCATCATCACTACCACCACCACCACCACCACCATCACCATCATCACCACCACCGCCACCACCACCTCTCCAGCCACTCCGTCTCTCCACAGGTTCTCTCCACACCTGCTGAGGAAGGACCCACACCTGCAGAGCCCCGCCAAACCTGCCCACGCTCTCCGCCAGGCCCATAAGGACTTCACCAACTTCTAACACACACACACACACACACACACACACACACACACACACACACACACACACACACACACACACACACAGCTTGACCTGGCTTGGTTAGATGTAAGGTTGAGGTTGTCTTTGTAGGGATTCCCAAAACTTGAAGCTGGGTTTGTTGTTATCATTGTTATTAGTAGTTCTTCTTGTTCTTGTTCTCCTTTTTCTAATCCATGTTTTGTGTTTTTACTTTTATTTATTTCTTCTTCTTTTTCTTCTTCTTCTTCTTCCTCCTCCTCCTCCTCTTGTTCTTCTTCTCTTTCTTCTCCTTTCACTTCTTGTTCCTATTCTTGGTCTTGTTTTTTTACTTATATTTATTTCTTCTTTTTTCTTATTCTTCCTCCTCCTCCTCCTCCTCTTGTTCTTTTCTTTCTTCTCCTTCCACTTTTTGTTCCTATTCTTGGTCTTCTTGTTTTTGTTGTTGTTGTACTTCCTCCTACCTTATTCCTATTCTCAACATTCTCATTTTCCTTATCATTATAAAGTAAGCGCAACATCTGGTACTAAAAGGGTCAGACCACAACAGGCTGCTCGAGGCCGGCACCGCTACGTCCCTCAAGCACTGAAGAGCAGGAAGCGAAAAAGACGGTGTGGAAAGAGAAGGAAAAAGAAAGAGGAAAAAGTTTTGACACAGGCGATGAAATAAAACTGTTTCATAATGTAGGATTTTGTTATTACTGTTCCTGCTGGTGCTAGTGTTTTTGTTGTTGTTGTTGTGGTGGTGGTAGTGGTGGTGGTGGTGGTGGTATTGTTTTTGTTTTCGTTTTTTTTTTTGTTCTTTGTTTTGTTTTGTTTTTTGTTTTTGTTGTTGTTTTCGTTTTTGTTTTGTTAGTTTTTTTTTGTTATTGCTGTTTTTGTTTTTGTTTTCGTTGCTTTGTTTTCGTTTTTTTGTTTTCTTTTTGTTTTCGTTTTTTTCTTTATTTTTGTTTTCGTTCTTTGTTTTCGTTTTCGTTGTTTTGTTGTTGTATTGCTGTTTTTGTCGTTGTTGTTGTTGTGGTGGTGGTGGTAGTGGTGGTGGTGGTGGTGGTATTGTTTTTGTTTTCGTTTTTTTTTGTTCTTTGTTTTGTTTTGGTTTTTTGTTTTTGTTGTTGTTTTCGTTTTTGTTTTTAGTTTTTTTTTGTTATTGCTGTTTTTGTTTTTGTTTTCGTTGTTTTGTTTTCGTTTTTTTTGTTTTCTTTTTGTTTTCGTTCTTTTTCTTTATTTTTGTTTTCGTTCTTTGTTTTCGTTTTCGTTGTTTTGTTGTTGTATTGCTGTTTTTGTTGTTGTTGTTAGTAGTAGTGGTGGTAATGGTGATGGTAGTATATTCTAACAGTGTTGGTTATGGTGGTGTAGGTCATGGTGATGGTGGTGATGGAGTACTCATGATGCCGGTGGCGGTGGTAATGGTGATGATGAAGGTGGTGGTGAGGGAGGAGGTGTTGATGGTAATGGCGGTAGTGGTGGTAATGGTGATGATGAAGGTGGTGGTGAGGGAGGAGGTGTTGATGGTAATGGCGGTGGCGGTGGTAATGGTGATTATGAAGGTGGTGAGGGTGGATGTGTTGATGGTAATGGCGGTGGTGGTGGTAATGGTGATGATGAAGGTGGTGGTGAGGGAGGAGGTGTTGATGGTAATGGCGGTGGCGGTGGTAATGGTGATGATGAAGGTGGTGGTGAGGGAGGAGGTGTTGATGGTAATGGCGGTGGTGGTGGTAATGGTGATGATGAAGGTGGTGGTGAGGGAGGAGGTGTTGATGGTAATGGCGGTGGTGGTGTTATTGGTGATGATGAAGGTGGTGGTGAGGGAGGAGGTGTTGATGGTAATGGCGGTGGTGGTGTTATTGGTGATGATGAAGGTGGTGGTGAGGGAGGAGGTGTTGATGGTAATGGCGGTGGAGATGATGATGAGAGTAAAGAGTGTGAAAAAATAAAGAGAAATATTTTGTGCGTGCGTGCGTGCGTGAGTTTGTGGGTCTTGAGGCCGGCGGGTGAGGGGAGAGGTGCTTGATTACGGACTTTCATAACGAGGCTGCTTTTGCGCCTGTCTGTCCGTCTGTCTGTCTGTCTATATATATCTACCTATCGTCTGCTTGTCTCTTTATGTCTTTCAATCTGTCCATTAGCCTGTCTGTCTATCATAATATGGGTGAGTGTTTTCATGTCTGTGTCTATTTCTCTGTCTGTCTATCAGTTTGTCTGTCTGTCTGCTTGTTTGTATGTATCTGTCTTTCTAACGATCTGTCTGTGTCCCTATCTGTCTGTTTGTGTCTATCTCTGTCTATCTGTCTGCATGTATGTATATCTATCCCTCTAGCTATCTGTCTGTCTGTGTCTGTCTTTCCTTGTGTCTGTCTGTCTGTCTCTCTCACTCCCCCCCTCATCCCTTCGCACGAGCTACAGCGTCTACAAGGATTTCGGCATACAAGATATTCTCTAATGCGCCTTGAATGGGAGAAGATGAGGACGAGTCTGCGGCGAGGGAAAGAAATGCAGCGATAAAGAGAGACCGCAACTTGCCGCCTCCTCGCCGTGATGAAAGAAAGTCGTTTGGTGGACGATTGCGGAAAAAATAAATGATAAAATAAATAGCTAAATAGGAATAAGTATAAAAGTGGTAAGGTACTCGTATATGAAGTGGCCTTAGTGTTGAGGTTTCTTAATGTGTTTCCTTGTGGATTTAAACATAGTGAGAGAGAGAGAGAGAGAGAGAGAGAGAGAGAGAGAGAGAGAGAGAGAGAGAGAGAGAGAGAGAGAGAGAGAGAGAGAGAGAGAGAGAGACTAGCCACAAAAACAAAAATAACAAAAAAACGCTAATGAAGAGAACGAAACTAAATCACACAAATAAAAAAGTGAGTAAATAACATAAAAAAAACTTGCCATAATACACACACACACACACACACACACACACACACACACACACACACACTCACATACCAACCCACCCCACTTCTAACCCAAACCAAACCAACCCAACCCAAACCCAACCAACCCTAACCAAACCCAAACCAAAACAACAACAAATAACAAACAATAACAACGCCAACACCATCGCAAGACCCACAAGGCGCACCACACAAACCTAAAACAGCCCTTCTATATATAAACCCGCGCGCAGGAAGCCTTGAGCCACCTGTCCACACCTTTCCCAAGCCTCTTCTTATCCTTGAAAACACACCAACAACCCTCCTCCTTCTTCTCCTCTTCCTTTGCTCCTCCTCCTCCTCCTCCTCCTCTTTTTGTTATTATTCTTGTTCTTGCTATTCTTGTCCTTGTTATTCTTCCTTCTCTTCCTCCTCCTCCTTCTCCTTCTTTTCCTCCTCCTCCTCCTCCTCCCCCTCCTCCTCCTCTGCTTCTTGTTAATTTTCTACATGTTCTTTTTCTGTTCTTGTTCTTGTTCTTGTTCTTATTCTTCTTGTTCGTGTTCTTCCTCCTCCTCCTCCTCCGAAAAAAAATAACTATGTAAGGAAACCTGAAGAATGAGAGAGAGAGAGAGAGAGAGAGAGAGAGAGAGAGAGAGAGAGAGAGAGAGAGAGAGAGAGAGAGAGAGAGAGAGAGAGAGAGAGAGAGAGAGAGAGAGAGAGAGAGAGAATATTTAGACAGGCAGAAAACCAAAGAAGAACGAAGAAAATGAACGAGATTGAAAGAAGAAGACAAAATTAATAAAATGTCAAGGAAAGAAAAGAAATAAGGAAGAAAAGGAGAAGAAGGAGGAGGAAGAAAAGGAGGAAAAGGAAGAGCAAGAAGCCTACAAAACCAACGAGCCATCATGACGAGGAAAACCCCCCACTAAAAAAAGGGAAAGAGGAAAAGAGGAAAAGACAGAGAAGGGAAAAGATGGTAAAATAAAAGGGAAAAGAGAAGGGAATAGAGAAGAAGGAAAGAGATGATAACAGAGAGAAAGAGAAAGGAAGAAAGAAGACAAGAGAGAAGGAAAAAAGGGAAGGGAAAAGAAGCTAAAAGAAAAGATGGTAAAAGAGAAGAGAAGGGAAAAGAGAATAAAGGAAAGGAAGAGAAGGGAAGAAGGAAGACAAAGGAAAAGGAAAAAAGGGAAGGGAAACGAAGAGAAAAGAAAAGAAAAGAAGGAAAAACGCCGAAGACAAAAAAAAAAGAGAATATTGAGAAGAAAAACACGAATGAGAATATTGAAGAGAAGAGAGAAGGAAAAAGAGGAAAATGAAGAGGACGAATAATAAAAATAAAAATGGAACGAAGTAGATGAACGTGAAAAAGACTAAGGAGAAGAGGATAAAAGAAAGAATAATAACGAGAATGAAGAATAGAAATGAAGATGAGAAATGTCTTAGTCTGCTTGGCTATTTTTAAAGTGAAGAACAAAAAGCTCCACAAACCAAAAGAAAAGCAAGAAGAAGAAGAAAAAGAAGAAGAAGAAAAAGAAAGAAAAAGATGATGATGATGATGGTGAAAAAGAAGAATAAAAAATAGGAAGAAAAAGAAGAAGAAAAGGAGAAGGAAAGGAGAAAGATGAAGAAGAAGAGGAAGATGAAATATAGATAAGAAGGAGAAGAAGAAAAAGAAGTAGACAAAAAAGAAGAAGAAGAGGAAAAGAAGAAAAAGAAAGAAAAAGATGATGATGATGAAGGTGAAAAAATGAATAAAAGAATACGAAGAAAAAGAAGAAAAAAGGAGAAGGAAAGGTAGAAGATGAAGAAGAAGAGGAAGAAAAATATAGATAAGAAGGAGAAGAAGAAAAAGAAGAAGTAGAAAAAGAAGAAGAAGAGGAAAAGAAGAAAAAGAAAGAAAAAAGATGATGATGATGATGATGATGGTGAAAAAGAATAATAAAAAAAGAGGAAGAAAAAGAAGAAGAAGAAGTAAAAGGAGAAGTAAAGGAAGAAGATGATGAAGAAGAGGAGGAAGAAAAATATAGATAAGGAGAAGAATAAAAGAAGGAAAAAAGTAGAAAAAAGAAGAAAAAAAAGACAAGTATTCAGCTCTAATATTTTCTTCTTATTTGTTTTCTCTTTTTATCCATTCATTTTTTTTTTCTTTCGTTTCCCTTGTGTTGGCGCGGGACAGCTCAGGTCACACACACACACACACACACACACGCCTTGGTCCTGTGTGTGGCTTCAGTCAAGGCCAACAAAGGCTAAGGTTAGTGACATAATTCACCTTCCCTTCTGTTAACAAGCTCTCTCTCTCTCTCTCTCTCTTATTATGTCGATTAGGCGTTTATTTTTTTTTTACCTGTGAAAACAAATAATGACAAGGTTTTCGTAATATTAAATTAGTATAAATTATCGTCTCTCTCTCTCTCTCTCTCTCTCTCTCTCTCTCTCTCTCTCTCTCTCTCTCTCTCTCTCTCTCTCTCTCTCTCTCTCTCTCTCTCTCTCTCTCTCTCTCTCTCTCTCTCTCTTTCAAGTTATTTATTCACATTTTATTATTTTTAGCATTTGCAGATTTATGAAACAACTTTAAAAGGCTTTGGTAATGTGTGTGCGTGTACGTGTGTGCGTGTGTGTACGTGTGTGTGTGTGTGTGTGTGTGTGTGTGTGTGTGTGTGTGTGTGTGTGTGTGTTTGTGTGCGTGTGTGTGTCAAGAGAAAATGTCCCAGAAAACTCAATCCCCTTTCCAGCTATTCTTCATTTTCTCTGACGATCCTTTTTTTGTAAGGCGTCAGGGGTGCGTGAGTGTACATTCCATACAACACACATACACTATAGGTCATCCCCTCATCCCTTCCGCGTAGTGTCTCGAGGCCTTCGTGGGTGTGGTACTAGGACGGGGCTGTGGCTGAGGGGTGGGTGTAGGGATTAGCGGGTGAGTGGACGGTTTGTTAGGTCATAGAGTGGACAGAGTGGTTGAGTTTGTGTACTTGTTTTTTTTTGTGTGTATGGATGAGTGGATGTGGATGGTTTAAGTTAGTTGGGGGCATACACTATAGCTGCGCGTGGCCTTAGTGTTTATCTCCGTCGCATCTTGTGGTTATGTGTTTAGTTGGGTATAAATTGCCCTTGGTTGGGTGTTGGTGTGTGTAAAATGTCATCGGTTGGGTGTTAGTGGGTGCATGGGTGTATTATATGTTTGGGTGAGTCTCGGTGGGTGTATGGGTGTAACATAGGTTTGGGTGGGTGTAGATGGGTGAATGTGTGAGTATAAAATGTCGCTGAGTGAGCATGCATGGCTGGGTGGGTGTAAAACGTCGTTGGGTGGGTGGGTGTGGGTGGGTGTGGGTGGGTGGCCGGGTGTCTGCTGGTGCGTGAGCCTCGAGTCAGGTGTCTGTGTCCAGCCCGCGGCGCCGTGCCCCCCCGCGGCCCCTCTGCTATATAAAGGTTGGGCGCGGCTTGTGGTGCTTCACTCCTGCTTTGCCGCCCCGCCCCGCCACGCCCCGCATCGCCCCGCCGCCAACACCCTCGGCTCCTAGCACCGCCGGCGTGACTGACCGCCGCCCCCGGAGCCGCCGCCCCCCCTGCTGGCAGCCACCACAAGCGCCCATCCTTACTGACCTCAGCTGACCTTCCGCCGCCGCCGCCATGTTTCCGTCCCTCCGGTCCCCCAGCTCCAGCCCGTGCCCCTCGCCCGTGCGGGAGTTCGCCGCCTCGCTGCGCCGCGCCGGCAGCCCCATCTGCGGCAAGAGCAAGTACAAGACCCTGCAGGGCCCCAAGGAGCCCATCATCTCCAAGGGTCGCCTCACCATGACGGGCGGCTTCACGGACCTGCGGCCGCGGGAGATATACAAGACGGACTCGCTGGAGTCTGAGGGCGACACGTCCTCCTCCTCCATGCTCTCGTCCCGCTCGGAGTCCTGCGACTCCGGCGACGCCATCCTGGAGCCACAGGGCTCCGCCAAGCCTCCCCGCCAGTACTTCAAGATTCCCAAGAGGGCATTTACGGCCGCCATGGGACACATGTCGCCCAAGCTCGGCATGTCGCCCAAGCTCGGCAAGAAGCTACAGAAAGGAGAGGAGGCCTCACCGACACCCCAGTACCCCATGTGGCCCACCGTCATGGCCACCTACGGGCGCGGCGTGAGCCCCTCCCCCGTGCAGAACATCATGACGCCCCTGGAGCCCAGCCTGACGGCCATGAAGGCCCAGGCCATCCTGGACGAGCGGAGGGACGTGCGCGCCGCGCTGCAGATGTTGGCCTACAAGGCGGAGCTGCAGCGGCAGGTGGAGAGCCTCACCGCGGCGGCCATTGAGCAGCTCAACCTTGGGGACGTCAGCCACGACGGCGACAGCTTCGAGAGTGACGACTCGCACGAGTCACAGGACTCCCACGACGAGGCCGCCGACAACAACCAGGAACAGGACGAGACCGCCGACATCGGCCAGGCACAGGACGAGGCCGCCGACATCGGCCAGGCACAGGACGAGGACGGTGACAGCGGGCTGCCGACCAGCACGCCTAAGGTCTCAAGGGCGCTGCACGAGATGTTCCCGATCAACCCCGCCATCAACGTGCGCTGCCCCGACGGCCGCACCGACACCCCCGACGAGGGGTTCCAGGAGGAGACCCTGCTGAGTGCCCTGGACTTGGACGCGGTGCCCACGCTAACGCCGGAGCAGCTGATGGCCGTGTCCATCAATGACGTGCGCAACGTGCACGTGGTGAGTGACTACGTGGTGCTGGAGACGGCGCCGCCGCGCGAGTCGGTGTTTGTGTAGCGTCGCGGCCGCCATGAGGCGCCGCCGCGCGGAGCACCGTCCCTCAGCCACGGCTCACGGGCACGTGTTCCGCCCTGGACCTCCGCTCCTGGAAGGTGTGCGGCGCCGCTCACAGCAGCGTGTGGGCCGCGCCCCGTGCACACCCTGCCTGTTGTTACAGAGCAGGTGTCACGAAGGGACATTCTTTTCGCGAGCTGTTCGCCGGGCGCCAGCATTTGTTGGCCATCGAGTGGCCAGCACACACAAGAACTCAATGGTTTGGCGATTATCGAGCGTCATCGCCGCGGCGGCCTGTGAGTGAATCTAACTGCAAACACCTTGAGTCCTGGACGTCACCCGGCAGCCTGATTTCTCAGTGACCAGAAGACGTGCGGCGACCGGACACTGAAGCTTGGCAGGGACCCTGAGACCCAAGGCGGTGCTGACGTGACCTGAAGCGGCGACACGACCTCTCCTTACCACAAGGGGGGGGCCGAGGCAGAATATACTGTGTGCGTGTGTGTGTGTGTGTGTGTGTGTGTGTGTGTGTGTGTGTGTGTGTGTGTGTGTGTGTGTGTGTGTGTGTGTGTGTCAATAGGGGGAGGTGTGAGGTGGGGGTGGGGGAGGATAAAGGAGGGGGGCAGAGGGGGACTTTATAGCAGGGATCACAATCTCTATAAAGGGGCGAACCGTTTAAGTAATATTCCATCCAGTAATAATAAAAGGTAAGAGCTAGTTGTGTGTTCTCTGTGTCTTTATTTTCTCCCTTCACGCACTTATATACATTACAGTAAGGAAGCAACTCAAGAGAAAAAAAAAAATATGAACGCTTGATGAAAAAAAGGTGTAATGTAACAGGTAACGATAATGTTAATAATGAGTTAGTTAAGACACTAGAAAAGTATAATTCACACTAAAATATCTCGTAAAAAAAAAGGTGCATAAGTTCTCTCTCTCTCTCTCTCTCTCTCTCTCTCTCTCTCAGCTTGTTTCTCACGCATAATAAAAAAATATACTAATAAAAACAAAGGATAAACAAAACATAACTCTCTCTCTCTCTCTCAGCTTGTTTCTCACGCATGATAAAAGAATACTAATAAAACAGGATAAACAAAACATAACTCTCTCAGCTTGTTTCTCACGCATAATAAAAGAATACTAATAAAAACAGGATAAACAAAACATAACTCTCTCTCTCTCTCTCTCTCTCTCTCTCTCTCTCTCTCTCTCTCTCTCAGCTTGTTTCTCACGCATAATAAAAAAAAATACTAATAAAAACAAAGGATAAACAAAACATAACTCTCTCTCTCTCTCTCTCTCTCTCTCTCTCTCTCTCTCTCTCTCTCAGCTTGTTTCTCACGCATGATAAAAGAATACTAATAAAAACAGGATAAACAAAACATAACTCTCTCTCTCTCTCTCTCTCTCTCTCTCTCTCTCTCTCTCTCTCTCTCTCTCTCTCTCTCTCTCTCTCTCTCTCTCTCTCTCTCTCTCTCTCTCACCCCACCCCCCCAGACGTCCTCCAAACGCAAGACCCCAATCAAGGAAGCACGTCAAGTCCGGCTGACCCGCTTCTTCGAGGGTAAAAGGGATCGAATCGTGTCTGAGGAAACCAATGCGCGGAGAACTGAGATTAAGGGGGTTTCGATCCTTTAAGTGAAAAACATCATTGGGTACATAGTCTTGCACTGATATGACCTCTTTATTAATGGTGCGAGATAGATAGATAGGTAGATGAATTGACAGATTGAGAGGTAGATAGATAGATAGGTAAATAGATAGAGAAACAAATAGACAGATGGATAATTAGAGATAAATAGATAGACTGAGAAGTGAATAGATGGATAGAGATGGAGAGATAAGAGATTGAGATGGATAGAGAAAGAAAAACAGATAGATAGATAGGAAATAGATAGATATAGATAGATTGATAGAGGTATCTAAATAAAAATGACAACCGAAAAGCATAGAAAATTAATAACAATGACAAACGCTTTCTTAATATCTTACAAATCTTCACCAGAATCAATTAAGGAAAACACGAATAAATAAGTCAAAAAAACATACTGAAACAAAATCATAGAGTGCCTGATATGATTTAAAACTCACGGTACATAAATCTAATAAGAAGGAGACGCGAAAAGTTGCAAGCCAATAATTTAAGTTATAGCTTGGACATAAATCTATCGTGTTAAGGTTAAGGAAAGTATTAGTGGGAGCGAATATGATCTAATGCGCGGCGGGGAGGTTGAAACACGGTAAAGGAGGTGAGCTGAATGAGCTTATTTGGCGGTACTGAGAGGTGAAGGTGAAGCAGAATATTGATTGCGGCATTTTGATCAGGTGTGCATCGGGGCGTGCGGGAAGCAGGTGAAAATGCGAACAATACCGGAGAAACGATGGAAATTTTTGGAAGCATGGAAAAAGAGGCTACAACAAAAAATAGAAGAAATAAACGGCGAAAAGACGAAACGAGGCAAAAACGAAGACAACTTACGGGCAAAAGATGAAAATTTGAATACCGTGCGGGGAGCAGGTGAAAATGCGAACAATACCGGAGAAACGATGGAAATTTTTGGAAGCATGGAAAAAGAGGCTACAACAACAACAACAACAAAAAAAAAATAGAAGAAATAAACGGTGAAAAGACGAAACGAGGCAAAAACGAAGATAACTTACGAGCAGATGAAAATTCGAATACCGTGCGGGAAACAAGTGAG